>NW_022316016.1:0-4001 GCF_002776525.5 Piliocolobus tephrosceles
AAGACCAGCCCGAGTAACATGATGAGATGCCGCATCTACAAAAACTAGAGTGGGTTGCACAGTATTCCAACAAGAGTGGAAGGAGGGAAATAATAAAGAAAAAAAAAATAACAAAATTGAAAAACTGAGTTAACTAACGAATCCAAGAATTGATGTTTTTGAAATTACCAACAAAGTAGGTAAACCTCAGATAAGGTGAACATTAAGCAGAACTAAAAAGAGAACAGGCAGAATTAAATAATATTAAGATTAAAACAATGAGACAATTATGAGCAAATTCATGCCAACATATTTGAAAATGCATATGAGATAGGCAAATTTCCAGAAAAATTAGAAGTTGAGAAAACTGATTAAAAGAGAAATAGAAAATCTGAAGAATCATACAACTATTAAAGACATTTGATCTTCAGGTAAAACTTAAAAGCTGATTCCAAGCAATCCCCTGAGCTCTCATTTCACAGTACAGGCAAAATATTGAAGGTCTATGTGGACCATGACCAATATTCCATCAGGGAGAAGCCTACCTGTACGGGATGGATATAGAAATGAGAATCACAAAAAAAAAAAAAAGAATGTGTCCTATCTTCTTGTCACAAATATTTAAGTTAGCTTAGGATGGATATAGACATGCATAATTTAATTAGCAAAAAGTGTTTCAGGGAATCTCAGGAGCAATACTAGGGACTAGGCATACTTACAGCCAAGATCTGTAAAGCAAGTGCACTTGGAAAGACCTTGAATGACAAGAATGCTGACGTCAGACAAGGGCCTTGTTTCTCCCCAGATTGGCTCAAGCTGGGCCAGATCCTTGTTGTATTTACAAAAAAAAAAAAAAAAAAAGCAGAGAGAGGGCCGGGCGCGGTGGCTCATGCCTGTAATCCCAGCACTTTGGGAGGCCCAGGCAGGCAGATCACGAGGTCAGGAGATCAAGACCTCGAGACCATCCTGGCTAACACAGTGAAATCCCGTCTGCACTAAAATTACACACAAAAAAAATTAGCCAGGCGTGATGGTGGGCGCCTGTAGTCCCAGCTACTCGGGAGGCTGAGGCAGGAGAATGACGTGAACCCGGGAGGTGGAGCTTGCAGTGAGCCGAGATCGGGCCACTGCACCTCAGTCTGGGCGACAGAGAGAGATTCCGTCTCAGGGGGCGGGGGGGAAGAGAGAGAAGGAAATGAGCCTCCAAACCATTCATATTTGTCTCTCATCCCCTGGGGGCACTCATTAAGTATAAGCAATTTAGCTCTGGTTGACAAAAACCCATAGTGGGTTTCACAGTATGTTTGGGAGTAGAGTGGGTTGCACAGTATTTTCTGAGAGTGGAGCATCAGTGAGAAACCACAAGCTGGATCAAGTGGAATGTAACATATCCAAATTTGTAAGGGATTTGTATTATGGGACATTGCCCAAAAGATTTGTAAAAGAGTATTTCAGGTTATTTTTACATATGTGTAATAGCAAAAGACAAAATTATTTAAGAGCTCTCATCCTCCCGTCCATCTCTCAGGGTTGAGTACTTTTAAACCAAACCAATTAAAGTTTGCATTCTCTCTCTTGAAACATACTGAATGTCCTTTCTCCAGGGTGGTGAGTTTTACAGGGAAACAAAAGTCACCATATTATTCTCATAAGTAGTCCATGGGGGCAGAAGCGGGGGTGTGTAAAACCACTTGAGGCACAGTCAATGTCCAAGTTCATGTCTGCTCAAGTATTCTTACTTTGAACAATATGATCTTTCACATATTGAGGTTAAAAGAAGCAACTAAAAATATTCTATATATATTCAGAGGTGATGGTAGTCACAAAAAAATAAAAGAAATGAGAGATGGCACATATATTTAACAATACTGTTATTAAAAGAAGGGAGGGATACTGTTCCTTCTCAAAATTTTATCATTCCCCACTCCATGACTCATGCATTCCTAGTGGGCCAGATCTTTCCTATGCTATCATACAAACACAGTCCTGAGTATGTATATTTTCAGGCTATTAGTGTTGGCCCAGAAGTCTACGTAAAGGTAAATTTCAGTAAATATTGGGACGTCTAGGAACACCATTTGATGTGCAACTCATTTTGAAGAGCAATCAATGCCATGAATTTTGTTAATCTATTATTGTGTTGGAAGGCTGCTTCATTGCACTGATTTTGTTTTCTCTGTATGCAGACTATTTTATAGACAGTCATGAAATATTTGTGTAAAGGTGGAGCTGGTAGCATGGCTAAGGTCTGAAGGACCAGTTCTAGCTTCTATATGGGGGCTCCGCTAAGCAGTAATGACATTTTTTGAGGTGAGATAATCTAAATCTGTAAGAGAAATCGTAGGAGCACTTCTCTGTAGCAGGAGAAAGTCCTTGAGTATGAATTCTAGAGGCTGAGGAGTACTCATGGTCTTTTGCCATAGGTTTCAATCAGCTCTGCGGCCAGAAACAGATTATTTGTAATGTCATGGAGTATGAAGGAGATATGAGCTTCAGGGCTTCATTTACTAATGTTTGGACTGATTTTAAAGCCAGGAGCTGTAGATATTAAGCTGGTAGTCTGTTTGATTAGTCTAGAGGCTGTAGTAAAATTTTTAATTGTGGTATGTGCTATCTGCAATATCCAAAACAATCAGTCAAGTGTTGAAGCTCCTTTTTTGTAGTTAATAGCTGATGCGTCAACAGCTCATCTTTACAATTTGTTTGAATTATAGTCCAAATAGTTCCCAACAGGGTACCTTGAATTATGCCTTGGATTTTGGCTTTATTCAAAGTCAGCATGTTTTTTCAGTTGTGCTAGGATGATATGCAATGTGATACATAAGCAGTTTTCTCAGTAGAAGCCATTATCAAAAATCATCATTGTAACAGAATCTGAACATGCATCAAGAGTTTATAGTGTTCTAGAATTCATTGATGATTTGTCAATAAACTCATTGATGATTTGTCATTAGTATGACTTGGTTTTCCTTTAGAGGGTTATTTTTAAAAAGCAATTGCAATGTTTAAGACAACGTATCAGGGCCATATTTTGTCACTCCTATGTCAGCTTGAGAACGTGGCACTTTCTTGTCTAAGCCTCTGTAGTCTTCAATGGCTTATACTGTCTTGTTGGGGCTGTTAAACTTGGAAGTAACCTGATAGTGCCCCTGCTTACGTTAACTCTTCTGTGAGAAGACCAAACACTATTTCTTCTTCTGGTCTGAAACATTGCTTCAATTGTGCAAGCTAGGCAAACATATTAGGTTTGGACCATTCTGTCATGCCTTCCTCTAGTTTTTTTAGATGCCAAAGACAAAGATCATGATGACTATACCCAATCAAGATACCCATGTATTTGAGCAACTGAGACATTCATGTCAATAATATAAAGGACTTTCAACTCTCATATGTCAAAATCTAAGTAGGCACTCCTATTCTTACAACAAGGAAAAGGTGGATAAATTGGAAATAAGTAACTTTTCTTGAGCCCAACAAAGAATTGATTTTGCAGGCAAACCACCATCCTGAAATCTGGAGAAGTAAATTCAGAGAGTCACAGCCCAGGTCTGCTTATCTCAAGCAAAAGTAGCTAAAGCCATAAACTAATAAGAATTAAACGATAATTTTGACAAATTTCTAGAGGCCAAGTGTGGACTAGAATGAAAATGAGAAACCCCAGAGACCGCAGACTCAGCAGGACCCCACACACACTTTTGTGTGCTTTACCTCCAGAAATAGCACCAGGTTCTCAAAATGAAGAACCAAGAAAGACCTTGTTCTGGCATGAGGATTTGGAAGAGTAATCCTTGTGAAACATGCCCAGAATCTTTTCCATAACAAATCCCAGCTCTCTAGGGAGATAACAGAGCATTGTCCCAGAGTCATGGAGAAAGGTATTCTTATCACTCCAGCCTCTTCTATTCTTTCTGTCTCACCTTGGGAAGGATAATTGAAAACAAAACAAACAAACAAACAAACAAAAAAACTATATGAAAAAAAAACACTTGTGAAGATCACAGGCCAAATATACAGCCCCCATC
>NW_022316017.1:0-4000 GCF_002776525.5 Piliocolobus tephrosceles
AAGACCAGCCCGAGTAACATGATGAGATGCCGCATCTACAAAAACTAGAGTGGGTTGCACAGTATTCCAACAAGAGTGGAAGGAGGGAAATAATAAAGAAAAAAAAAATAACAAAATTGAAAAACTGAGTTAACTAACGAATCCAAGAATTGATGTTTTTGAAATTACCAACAAAGTAGGTAAACCTCAGATAAGGTGAACATTAAGCAGAACTAAAAAGAGAACAGGCAGAATTAAATAATATTAAGATTAAAACAATGAGACAATTATGAGCAAATTCATGCCAACATATTTGAAAATGCATATGAGATAGGCAAATTTCCAGAAAAATTAGAAGTTGAGAAAACTGATTAAAAGAGAAATAGAAAATCTGAAGAATCATACAACTATTAAAGACATTTGATCTTCAGGTAAAACTTAAAAGCTGATTCCAAGCAATCCCCTGAGCTCTCATTTCACAGTACAGGCAAAATATTGAAGGTCTATGTGGACCATGACCAATATTCCATCAGGGAGAAGCCTACCTGTACGGGATGGATATAGAAATGAGAATCACAAAAAAAAAAAAAAGAATGTGTCCTATCTTCTTGTCACAAATATTTAAGTTAGCTTAGGATGGATATAGACATGCATAATTTAATTAGCAAAAAGTGTTTCAGGGAATCTCAGGAGCAATACTAGGGACTAGGCATACTTACAGCCAAGATCTGTAAAGCAAGTGCACTTGGAAAGACCTTGAATGACAAGAATGCTGACGTCAGACAAGGGCCTTGTTTCTCCCCAGATTGGCTCAAGCTGGGCCAGATCCTTGTTGTATTTACAAAAAAAAAAAAAAAAAAAGCAGAGAGAGGGCCGGGCGCGGTGGCTCATGCCTGTAATCCCAGCACTTTGGGAGGCCCAGGCAGGCAGATCACGAGGTCAGGAGATCAAGACCTCGAGACCATCCTGGCTAACACAGTGAAATCCCGTCTGCACTAAAATTACACACAAAAAAAATTAGCCAGGCGTGATGGTGGGCGCCTGTAGTCCCAGCTACTCGGGAGGCTGAGGCAGGAGAATGACGTGAACCCGGGAGGTGGAGCTTGCAGTGAGCCGAGATCGGGCCACTGCACCTCAGTCTGGGCGACAGAGAGAGATTCCGTCTCAGGGGGCGGGGGGGAAGAGAGAGAAGGAAATGAGCCTCCAAACCATTCATATTTGTCTCTCATCCCCTGGGGGCACTCATTAAGTATAAGCAATTTAGCTCTGGTTGACAAAAACCCATAGTGGGTTTCACAGTATGTTTGGGAGTAGAGTGGGTTGCACAGTATTTTCTGAGAGTGGAGCATCAGTGAGAAACCACAAGCTGGATCAAGTGGAATGTAACATATCCAAATTTGTAAGGGATTTGTATTATGGGACATTGCCCAAAAGATTTGTAAAAGAGTATTTCAGGTTATTTTTACATATGTGTAATAGCAAAAGACAAAATTATTTAAGAGCTCTCATCCTCCCGTCCATCTCTCAGGGTTGAGTACTTTTAAACCAAACCAATTAAAGTTTGCATTCTCTCTCTTGAAACATACTGAATGTCCTTTCTCCAGGGTGGTGAGTTTTACAGGGAAACAAAAGTCACCATATTATTCTCATAAGTAGTCCATGGGGGCAGAAGCGGGGGTGTGTAAAACCACTTGAGGCACAGTCAATGTCCAAGTTCATGTCTGCTCAAGTATTCTTACTTTGAACAATATGATCTTTCACATATTGAGGTTAAAAGAAGCAACTAAAAATATTCTATATATATTCAGAGGTGATGGTAGTCACAAAAAAATAAAAGAAATGAGAGATGGCACATATATTTAACAATACTGTTATTAAAAGAAGGGAGGGATACTGTTCCTTCTCAAAATTTTATCATTCCCCACTCCATGACTCATGCATTCCTAGTGGGCCAGATCTTTCCTATGCTATCATACAAACACAGTCCTGAGTATGTATATTTTCAGGCTATTAGTGTTGGCCCAGAAGTCTACGTAAAGGTAAATTTCAGTAAATATTGGGACGTCTAGGAACACCATTTGATGTGCAACTCATTTTGAAGAGCAATCAATGCCATGAATTTTGTTAATCTATTATTGTGTTGGAAGGCTGCTTCATTGCACTGATTTTGTTTTCTCTGTATGCAGACTATTTTATAGACAGTCATGAAATATTTGTGTAAAGGTGGAGCTGGTAGCATGGCTAAGGTCTGAAGGACCAGTTCTAGCTTCTATATGGGGGCTCCGCTAAGCAGTAATGACATTTTTTGAGGTGAGATAATCTAAATCTGTAAGAGAAATCGTAGGAGCACTTCTCTGTAGCAGGAGAAAGTCCTTGAGTATGAATTCTAGAGGCTGAGGAGTACTCATGGTCTTTTGCCATAGGTTTCAATCAGCTCTGCGGCCAGAAACAGATTATTTGTAATGTCATGGAGTATGAAGGAGATATGAGCTTCAGGGCTTCATTTACTAATGTTTGGACTGATTTTAAAGCCAGGAGCTGTAGATATTAAGCTGGTAGTCTGTTTGATTAGTCTAGAGGCTGTAGTAAAATTTTTAATTGTGGTATGTGCTATCTGCAATATCCAAAACAATCAGTCAAGTGTTGAAGCTCCTTTTTTGTAGTTAATAGCTGATGCGTCAACAGCTCATCTTTACAATTTGTTTGAATTATAGTCCAAATAGTTCCCAACAGGGTACCTTGAATTATGCCTTGGATTTTGGCTTTATTCAAAGTCAGCATGTTTTTTCAGTTGTGCTAGGATGATATGCAATGTGATACATAAGCAGTTTTCTCAGTAGAAGCCATTATCAAAAATCATCATTGTAACAGAATCTGAACATGCATCAAGAGTTTATAGTGTTCTAGAATTCATTGATGATTTGTCAATAAACTCATTGATGATTTGTCATTAGTATGACTTGGTTTTCCTTTAGAGGGTTATTTTTAAAAAGCAATTGCAATGTTTAAGACAACGTATCAGGGCCATATTTTGTCACTCCTATGTCAGCTTGAGAACGTGGCACTTTCTTGTCTAAGCCTCTGTAGTCTTCAATGGCTTATACTGTCTTGTTGGGGCTGTTAAACTTGGAAGTAACCTGATAGTGCCCCTGCTTACGTTAACTCTTCTGTGAGAAGACCAAACACTATTTCTTCTTCTGGTCTGAAACATTGCTTCAATTGTGCAAGCTAGGCAAACATATTAGGTTTGGACCATTCTGTCATGCCTTCCTCTAGTTTTTTTAGATGCCAAAGACAAAGATCATGATGACTATACCCAATCAAGATACCCATGTATTTGAGCAACTGAGACATTCATGTCAATAATATAAAGGACTTTCAACTCTCATATGTCAAAATCTAAGTAGGCACTCCTATTCTTACAACAAGGAAAAGGTGGATAAATTGGAAATAAGTAACTTTTCTTGAGCCCAACAAAGAATTGATTTTGCAGGCAAACCACCATCCTGAAATCTGGAGAAGTAAATTCAGAGAGTCACAGCCCAGGTCTGCTTATCTCAAGCAAAAGTAGCTAAAGCCATAAACTAATAAGAATTAAACGATAATTTTGACAAATTTCTAGAGGCCAAGTGTGGACTAGAATGAAAATGAGAAACCCCAGAGACCGCAGACTCAGCAGGACCCCACACACACTTTTGTGTGCTTTACCTCCAGAAATAGCACCAGGTTCTCAAAATGAAGAACCAAGAAAGACCTTGTTCTGGCATGAGGATTTGGAAGAGTAATCCTTGTGAAACATGCCCAGAATCTTTTCCATAACAAATCCCAGCTCTCTAGGGAGATAACAGAGCATTGTCCCAGAGTCATGGAGAAAGGTATTCTTATCACTCCAGCCTCTTCTATTCTTTCTGTCTCACCTTGGGAAGGATAATTGAAAACAAAACAAACAAACAAACAAACAAAAAAACTATATGAAAAAAAACACTTGTGAAGATCACAGGCCAAATATACAGCCCCCATC
>NW_022316018.1:0-1031 GCF_002776525.5 Piliocolobus tephrosceles
TGGTCCTGGCTACTCCCTGCCCAGCTCCCAGCCGAGGCTGCAGCTGCTCCCATAAAGTGGGAGAAGGTTGCCCGGCCCTGCAGGCTTCTGCTGGCTGGCCCTGAACACATCGCCTCCCTTCTCTGAGAAATGGGTCCCTGCCATGTCTGGACTCTGGCTGGGCCCGAGAAGAGTCTCCTAGAAGAGGAGGCCCGGCAAGGACAGGCCCTGCGACTGGGTCATCTGTGTGCCACACACAGTCTGGGGCTGGGCGGGGTGGCCGCCGGTGTCTGGGAGCCTGTGGGCAGCAAGGCACAGCACAGAGCAAAGGGCCGCGAGCCACCGCTGACAGGGTGCCTGCAGCACAAGGAGCTCTCTGAGGTCCCTTCTGGCTTTGTCTGTGGGTCACAAGTGTGCTGTCCCTAGACCAGCTCCTGGCATGGGGTCCCGACTGGATTTGGGGGCTTGTGAGGCCCCAGAATGGGAAGATGTGACCCCAGCGGCTGGCAAGTTTACTAAGAACAATTTGTGACCCCCGACCTGGGTTATTCACAAACCACAGGGGACAATGGGGCACAACGTCCCTGTTCTCAGCTCAGCTCTGTCACTCACCTGGACCTTGGACAGGCCTCTTTCCCTCTCTTGCCTCAGGGTTTCCAGCTATAAAATAAGAGGCGGATGAGATGACCGCTTCTGATGTCCCTTCCAACTTATCGGGTCTGAGAGAGAAGGGCCGGGTCTTCTGTAGGGGTAGGGTGTCTGCCCCTGCATCTGCCCAGAATGTCCCTGGCACGATTCAGATGGTGCATGTGCAAAGGGAGAAAGACGGGTGTCTCTCCAGAAGCCAGCGCAGCTGCTGTCCAGGGACCCATGGTGGCACGGACCCTGGTGGGCTGAGGCAGCAGAAGGACCAGGACATCCACTGAGGTCCTTAGAGAAGCTCTGTTTGTAAGAGCTGCTGGGGCCCGATGGGTGACACGAGGCCTCATGTCAGGCGAGGAGGTTGGCCCAGGACACTCTGGGGGGACTGAGTTCCCCAGCAAACAGGGGAG
>NW_022316019.1:0-1031 GCF_002776525.5 Piliocolobus tephrosceles
CTCCCCTGTTTGCTGGGGAACTCAGTCCCCCCAGAGTGTCCTGGGCCAACCTCCTCGCCTGACATGAGGCCTCGTGTCACCCATCGGGCCCCAGCAGCTCTTACAAACAGAGCTTCTCTAAGGACCTCAGTGGATGTCCTGGTCCTTCTGCTGCCTCAGCCCACCAGGGTCCGTGCCACCATGGGTCCCTGGACAGCAGCTGCGCTGGCTTCTGGAGAGACACCCGTCTTTCTCCCTTTGCACATGCACCATCTGAATCGTGCCAGGGACATTCTGGGCAGATGCAGGGGCAGACACCCTACCCCTACAGAAGACCCGGCCCTTCTCTCTCAGACCCGATAAGTTGGAAGGGACATCAGAAGCGGTCATCTCATCCGCCTCTTATTTTATAGCTGGAAACCCTGAGGCAAGAGAGGGAAAGAGGCCTGTCCAAGGTCCAGGTGAGTGACAGAGCTGAGCTGAGAACAGGGACGTTGTGCCCCATTGTCCCCTGTGGTTTGTGAATAACCCAGGTCGGGGGTCACAAATTGTTCTTAGTAAACTTGCCAGCCGCTGGGGTCACATCTTCCCATTCTGGGGCCTCACAAGCCCCCAAATCCAGTCGGGACCCCATGCCAGGAGCTGGTCTAGGGACAGCACACTTGTGACCCACAGACAAAGCCAGAAGGGACCTCAGAGAGCTCCTTGTGCTGCAGGCACCCTGTCAGCGGTGGCTCGCGGCCCTTTGCTCTGTGCTGTGCCTTGCTGCCCACAGGCTCCCAGACACCGGCGGCCACCCCGCCCAGCCCCAGACTGTGTGTGGCACACAGATGACCCAGTCGCAGGGCCTGTCCTTGCCGGGCCTCCTCTTCTAGGAGACTCTTCTCGGGCCCAGCCAGAGTCCAGACATGGCAGGGACCCATTTCTCAGAGAAGGGAGGCGATGTGTTCAGGGCCAGCCAGCAGAAGCCTGCAGGGCCGGGCAACCTTCTCCCACTTTATGGGAGCAGCTGCAGCCTCGGCTGGGAGCTGGGCAGGGAGTAGCCAGGACCA
>NW_022316020.1:0-1025 GCF_002776525.5 Piliocolobus tephrosceles
TACCCTTGTTATTTCCTATGCCTGTCTTTGCTTTAATCTCTTAATCCCGTCATCTTCTGAGGAGGAAAGCTTTCAGAAAGACAGGATGTCAGTCAGCAGAGGGCTTAAATGGGAACATAGTCAACAAGAACCCAAGCATCAAATCCTGCATCCTGGTTGAGAGGGATTACAGCTAGGGCCACCTAGAGGAGAGGGGACTGCTTAACAAATGAAACCTCTAATAAGGCACAGTTTAATAAAGCTGAGGAGGATGAATGTCGCCTCAGGACCCTGTGATTGTGTCAACTGCACAAATTGTTTGTAGAGCATGTGTGCTTCAACAGTATCAAATCTGAGCATCTTGAAAAAAGAACAGGATAACAGCAATGTTCAGGGAACATCAGGGATAAGACTTCTGGCCGCCGGTGAGCCGGATGGACCAGAGTCGTATTTCTCCTCTGAAAAGCAAATAGGAGAAATATCGCTGAATTCTTTTTCTCAGCAAGGAACATCCCTGAGAAAGAGAATGCGCCCTGAGGGTAGGCCTATGAACGGCCCCCTCAAGGCGTGTTGTCTTTTATGGTCGAAGTGGAAGGAATGAAATAAGTCCTGGTCTCCTGTAGCACTCCCAGGCTTATTAGGAGGAGGAAAATTAACACGAAATAAATTTTGGTCAGATAGGTTGTCTGCTCTCAAACCCTGTTTCCTGATAAGATGTTATCAATGACAATGTGTGCCTGAAACTTCATTAGCAATTTTCATTTCACCCCATCCGGTGGTCCTGTGATCTCAGTCCTGTGATCTCGCCCTGCCTCCATTTGCTTTGTGATATTTTGTTAGTTTGTGAAGCATGTGATCTCTGTGACCCACACCCTATTCGTGCATTCCCTCCCATTTTGAAAATTGCTAATAAAAACTTGCTGGTTTTACGGCTCGGGGAGCATCACGGATCCTGCCGACATGTGATGTGTCCCCCGGACACCCAGCTTTAAATTTCTCTCTCTTGTACTCTTTCCCTTTATTTCTCAAACCAGCCAAGACACCTA
>NW_022316021.1:0-3108 GCF_002776525.5 Piliocolobus tephrosceles
CCCTCGGTCTCTTCCTTCCTTCCTTCCTTCTGTCTTTTCTTTCTTTTCTTTTTTTCTGGAGTCCCGCTCTGTCGCCCAGGCTGTACTGCAATGATGTGATCTCCGTTCACTGCAACCTCTGCCTCCTGGGTTCAAGCCCTTCTCCTGCCTCAGTCTCCTGAGTAGCTGGGATTACAGGCACCCGTCACCACGCCCTGCTAACTTTTTGTGTTTTTGGTAAAGATGGGGTCTCACCAAGTTGGCCAGGCTGGTCTCGAACTTCTGACCACATGATCCACCTGCCTCTGCCTCCCAAAGTGCTGGGATTACAGGTGTGAACCACCGAGCCCGGCCCAGGCTTTTATTTTTTTGAGACAGAGTCTGGCTCTGTCACCAGGCTGGAGTGCAGGGGCGCGATCTCGGCTCACTGCAACCTCCGCCTCCCGGGTTCAAGCCATTCTCCTGCCTCAGCCTCCCGAGTAGCTGGGATGACAGGTGCGCGCCACCATGCCCAGCAGATTTTTGTATTTTTAGTAGAGACGGGGTTTCACTATGTTGGCCAGGATGGTCTCGAACTCCTGACCTTTGGTGATCCACCCGCCTCGGCCTCTCAAAGTGTTGGGATGACAGGAGTGAGCTGCTGCGCCCTAGTTGTTGCTTCTATTTCCTGCTGGCTGCAGAACCGGTTCTGCCTGAAAGCTGTCAGCATCCTTATCTCCTGGAGTTATCTCGTCTGTGGGTGCTTCGGAAAGCCCCTTCTCACCTCCAAAAATCTTCAGAAGAAAAGAGACATCTGATGCCTTCTAGCAGGCCAGGACGCTCTCTGGTTTGCCAAGTTTTGACAAAACATCCTGGGCTGGGAGACCCGCAAACTGGGGTGTAACTGCCACGTGCTGGGTCCTTCCTGGGCGGGGGAGCCTCCCAATATCTTTGTTATCAGCCAGCCCACGCTGTTTTCTCCTGAGGGGTTCAGTCCTAGGCCTCAGGGTATGTTCCCACACCCCAAAAGCAAGCATTGAAGCCACAGCTGGGGAAGGGAGGCATTGCTGTGTGTTGGTTTTTTTTAAATTTTTTTTTTTTTTTTTTTTTTTTTTGAGACCGAGTCTTGCTCTGTCGCCCAGGCTGGAGTGCAGTGGCCGGATCTCAGCTCACTGCAAGCTCCGCCTCCCGGGTTCACGCCATTCTCCTGCCTCAGCCTCCCGAGTAGCTGGGACTACAGGCGCCTCCACCTCGCCCGGCTAGTTTTTTGTATTTTTTAGTAGAGATGGGGTTTCACCGTGTTAGCCAGGATGGTCTCGATCTCCTGACCTCGTGATCCGCCCGTCTCGGCCTCCCAAAGTGCTGGGATTACAGGCTTGAGCCACCGCGCCCAGCCTTTAAAAGTTTTTTGAGATGGAGTTTCGCTCTCGTCGCCCAGGCTGGAGTGCAGTGGTGCGATCTCGGCTCACGGCAACCTCCACCTCCCAGGTTCAAGCGATTCTCCTGCCTCAGCCTCCGGAGTAGCTGCGATGACAGGCACACACCACCATGCCTGGGTAATTTTTGTATTTTTAGTAGAGACGGGGTTTCACATGTTGGCCAGCCTGGTGTCAAACTCCTGACCTCAGGTGATCCGCCCACCTCGGCCTCCCAGAGTGCTGGGATTACAGGCGTGAGCCACCGCGCCCGGCTAATTTTTGTAGTTTTAATAGAGACAGGTTTTTGCCATGTTGTCCAGGCTGGTCTCCAACTCCTGACCTCAGGTGATCCGCCTGCCTCGGTCTCCAGAGTGCTGGGATTACAGGCGTGAGCCACCGCACCTGGCTAATTTTTGTAGTTTTAATAGACAGAAGTTTTTGCCATGTTATCCAGGCTGGTCTCGAACTCCTGACCTCAAGTAATCCGCCAGCCTCGGCCTCCCAAAGTGCTGGGATTACAGGCGTGAGCCACCGCACCTGGCTAATTTTTGTAGTTTTAATAGAGACAGGTTTTTGCCATGCTGTCCAGGCTGGTCTCCAACTCCTGACCTCAGGTGATCCGCCCGCCTCGGCCTCCCAGAGTGCTGGGATGACAGGTGTGAGTCACCGCACCCGGTCAGCGTTTGACTCTTTTTTTTCTGGACAATACCCAGCACCAAACGGTGGCTCTGGGTGCTTCTCCCTCACACCTGTGCGTCAGTGCTGTGGGTGGGTGAGAATATTCCTAGAAGATACGCAGGTCACCATGGAAGGCCAGAACCCGGTGAGCCCGGTCTGTCCGCGACGTTGGAACCCACGGACGGATCCCTCAAACCCCACACACACAAATCAACTGCAGATCAACTTCCCTGTCTCAACTGTGCAGAAACTCACCCCTGCCCGGGGGCCACGCAGCACACGGGGAAGTGAGGCAGAGGGGAAGCGGGAGTGGAGACAAACCGCAGCTACACGGAGCCGAAATGTCTCATTTTGGCAGATTTTACAAAGCCCGTGATCCTGTGAAGGTAGGCCCTTTACAGACCCCAAGACAAGCCAGACTCCTGGGTAATTCACTTGTCTCCTACTTTTGTGTTTTTATTTATTTAATTAAATTAAATTAATTAATTAATTAATTTTTTGAGACGGAGTCTCGCTCTGTCGCCCGGGCTGGAGAGCAGTGGCGCGGTCTCGGCTCACTGCAAGCTCCGCCTCCCGGGTTCACGCCATTCTCCTGCCTCAGCCTCCCAAGTAGCTGGGACTAGAAGCACCTGCCACCACGCCCGGCTAATTTTCATATTTTTAGTGGACATGGAGTTTCACCATGTTGGCCAGGCTGGTCTCGAACTCCTGACCTTAAGTGATCCTCCCGCCTCGGCCTCGCAAAGTGCTGGGATGACAGGCGTGAGCCACCGTGCCTGGCCCAAGACAGGCAGTTAACAACCGCCTGTCTATCATGCAATGATCACCTGGACATTCCTGGTATTGGGGGGCAGTCCTCTTATACTGTAACATGCCCACCTTCTTCCCTCTCCCATTGACTGGTCCCCAAGTTCTGTAGTTCCCATCTTTTTTTTTTTTTTTTTTCCTGAGGCGGAGTCTCGCTCTGTCGCCGGGACTGGAGTGCAGTGGCCAGATCTCAGCTCACTGCAAGCTCCGCCTCCCGGGTTCATGCCATTCTCCTGCCTCAGCCTCC
>NW_022316022.1:0-1025 GCF_002776525.5 Piliocolobus tephrosceles
TAGGTGTCTTGGCTGGTTTGAGAAATAAAGGGAAAGAGTACAAGAGAGAGAAATTTAAAGCTGGGTGTCCGGGGGACACATCACATGTCGGCAGGATCCGTGATGCTCCCCGAGCCGTAAAACCAGCAAGTTTTTATTAGCAATTTTCAAAATGGGAGGGAATGCACGAATAGGGTGTGGGTCACAGAGATCACATGCTTCACAAACTAACAAAATATCACAAAGCAAATGGAGGCAGGGCGAGATCACAGGACTGAGATCACAGGACCACCGGATGGGGTGAAATGAAAATTGCTAATGAAGTTTCAGGCACACATTGTCATTGATAACATCTTATCAGGAAACAGGGTTTGAGAGCAGACAACCTATCTGACCAAAATTTATTTCGTGTTAATTTTCCTCCTCCTAATAAGCCTGGGAGTGCTACAGGAGACCAGGACTTATTTCATTCCTTCCACTTCGACCATAAAAGACAACACGCCTTGAGGGGGCCGTTCATAGGCCTACCCTCAGGGCGCATTCTCTTTCTCAGGGATGTTCCTTGCTGAGAAAAAGAATTCAGCGATATTTCTCCTATTTGCTTTTCAGAGGAGAAATACGACTCTGGTCCATCCGGCTCACCGGCGGCCAGAAGTCTTATCCCTGATGTTCCCTGAACATTGCTGTTATCCTGTTCTTTTTTCAAGATGCTCAGATTTGATACTGTTGAAGCACACATGCTCTACAAACAATTTGTGCAGTTGACACAATCACAGGGTCCTGAGGCGACATTCATCCTCCTCAGCTTTATTAAACTGTGCCTTATTAGAGGTTTCATTTGTTAAGCAGTCCCCTCTCCTCTAGGTGGCCCTAGCTGTAATCCCTCTCAACCAGGATGCAGGATTTGATGCTTGGGTTCTTGTTGACTATGTTCCCATTTAAGCCCTCTGCTGACTGACATCCTGTCTTTCTGAAAGCTTTCCTCCTCAGAAGATGACGGGATTAAGAGATTAAAGCAAAGACAGGCATAGGAAATAACAAGGGTA
>NW_022316023.1:0-1437 GCF_002776525.5 Piliocolobus tephrosceles
TACCCTTGTTATTTCCTATGCCTGTCTTTGCTTTAATCTCTTAATCCTGTCATCTTCTGAGGAGGAAAGCTTTCAGAAAGACAGGATGTCAGTCAGCAGAGGGCTTAAATGAGAACGTAGTCAACAAGAACCCAAGCATCAAATCCTGCATCCCAGGCCGGGCGTGGTGGCTCAAGCCTGTAATCCCAGCACTTTGGGAGGCCGAGACAGGCGGATCACGAGGTCAGGAGATCGAGACCACCCTGGCTAATACGGTGAAACCCCGTCTCTAATAGAAAATACAAAAAACTAGCCGGGCGACGAGGCGGGCGCCTGTAGTCCCAGCTACTCGGGAGGCTGAGACAGGAGAATGGCGTGAACCCGGGAGGCGGAGCTTGCAGTGAGCTGAGATCCGGCCACTGCACTCCAGCCTGGGCGGCAGAGCAAGACTTCGTCTCAAAAAAAAAAAAAAAAACAACAACAACAACAAATCCTGCATCGTGGTTGACAGGGATTACAGCTAGGGCCACCTAGAGGAGAGCGGACTGCTTAACAAATGAAACCTCTAATAAAGCACAGTTTAATAAAGCTGAGGAGGATGAATGTTGCCTCAGGACCCGGTGATTGTGTCAACTGCACAAATTGTAGAGCATGTGTCTTTGAACAATATCAAATCTGAGCATCTTGAAAAAAGAACAGGATAATAGCAATGTTCAGGGAACATCAGAGATAAGACTTCCGGCCGCCCGTGAGCTGGATGGAACAGAGTCATATTTCTCCTCTTTGAAAAGCAAATAGGAGAAATATCACTGAATTCTTTTTCTCAGCAAGGAACATCTCTGAGAAAGAGAATGAGCCCTGAGGGTAGGCCTATGAACGGCCCCCTCAAGGCGTGTTGTCTTTTATGGTCAAAGAGGAAGGAAATAAATAAGTCCTGGTCTCCTCTAGAGCTCCTAGGCTTATTAGGAGGAGGAAAATTACCACGAAATAAGTTTTGGTCCGACAGGTTTTCTGCTCTCAAACCCTGTTTCCTGATAAGATGTTATCAATGACAATGTGTGCCCGAAACTTCATTAGCAATTTTAATTTCGCCCCATCCTGTGATCTCGGTCCTGTGATCTTGCCCTGCCCCCATCTGCTTTGTGATATTTTGTCACTTTGTGAAGTATGTGATCTCTGTGACCCACACCCTATTCGTGCACTCCCTCCCGTTTTGAAAATTGCTAATAAAAACTTGCTGGCTTTATGGCTCAGGGAACATCATGGATCCTACCGACATGTGATGTGTCCCCCGGACACCCAGCTTTAAATTTCTCTCTCCTGCACTCTTTGCCTTTATTTCTCAAACCAGCCAAGACACCTAGGAAATAAAAAAGAACCCAGGTAACCATCGGGAGCGGGTTCTCCTGAGAAAAAGTTTCCTAAACAGAGTTAAGGGGATAAGAGATATTGGGCAGT
>NW_022316024.1:0-1437 GCF_002776525.5 Piliocolobus tephrosceles
ACTGCCCAATATCTCTTATCCCCTTAACTCTGTTTAGGAAACTTTTTCTCAGGAGAACCCGCTCCCGATGGTTACCTGGGTTCTTTTTTATTTCCTAGGTGTCTTGGCTGGTTTGAGAAATAAAGGCAAAGAGTGCAGGAGAGAGAAATTTAAAGCTGGGTGTCCGGGGGACACATCACATGTCGGTAGGATCCATGATGTTCCCTGAGCCATAAAGCCAGCAAGTTTTTATTAGCAATTTTCAAAACGGGAGGGAGTGCACGAATAGGGTGTGGGTCACAGAGATCACATACTTCACAAAGTGACAAAATATCACAAAGCAGATGGGGGCAGGGCAAGATCACAGGACCGAGATCACAGGATGGGGCGAAATTAAAATTGCTAATGAAGTTTCGGGCACACATTGTCATTGATAACATCTTATCAGGAAACAGGGTTTGAGAGCAGAAAACCTGTCGGACCAAAACTTATTTCGTGGTAATTTTCCTCCTCCTAATAAGCCTAGGAGCTCTAGAGGAGACCAGGACTTATTTATTTCCTTCCTCTTTGACCATAAAAGACAACACGCCTTGAGGGGGCCGTTCATAGGCCTACCCTCAGGGCTCATTCTCTTTCTCAGAGATGTTCCTTGCTGAGAAAAAGAATTCAGTGATATTTCTCCTATTTGCTTTTCAAAGAGGAGAAATATGACTCTGTTCCATCCAGCTCACGGGCGGCCGGAAGTCTTATCTCTGATGTTCCCTGAACATTGCTATTATCCTGTTCTTTTTTCAAGATGCTCAGATTTGATATTGTTCAAAGACACATGCTCTACAATTTGTGCAGTTGACACAATCACCGGGTCCTGAGGCAACATTCATCCTCCTCAGCTTTATTAAACTGTGCTTTATTAGAGGTTTCATTTGTTAAGCAGTCCGCTCTCCTCTAGGTGGCCCTAGCTGTAATCCCTGTCAACCACGATGCAGGATTTGTTGTTGTTGTTGTTTTTTTTTTTTTTTTTGAGACGAAGTCTTGCTCTGCCGCCCAGGCTGGAGTGCAGTGGCCGGATCTCAGCTCACTGCAAGCTCCGCCTCCCGGGTTCACGCCATTCTCCTGTCTCAGCCTCCCGAGTAGCTGGGACTACAGGCGCCCGCCTCGTCGCCCGGCTAGTTTTTTGTATTTTCTATTAGAGACGGGGTTTCACCGTATTAGCCAGGGTGGTCTCGATCTCCTGACCTCGTGATCCGCCTGTCTCGGCCTCCCAAAGTGCTGGGATTACAGGCTTGAGCCACCACGCCCGGCCTGGGATGCAGGATTTGATGCTTGGGTTCTTGTTGACTACGTTCTCATTTAAGCCCTCTGCTGACTGACATCCTGTCTTTCTGAAAGCTTTCCTCCTCAGAAGATGACAGGATTAAGAGATTAAAGCAAAGACAGGCATAGGAAATAACAAGGGTA
>NW_022316025.1:0-1457 GCF_002776525.5 Piliocolobus tephrosceles
TATCATTGTGGTGTATTAATCAGTTAATATGTTAAACCAATCTTGCATTTCTGTGACAAACCCCACATTCTCATGGTGTATAAAGATTTTGTGTGTTTCAGGATTTGGTTTGCTAATATTTTATTAAGGATTTTGTGTGCTTATGAGGTGTACTGGTCTATAATTTTCTTTTCTTGTGATGTCTTTTTCTGGCTTTGGCATCAGGTTAAAACTGACCTAGAAAATAAATTGGGAGTGTTTCTCTTCTTTCTGAAAGTTTGTATGGGATTTGTATTATGTCTACATTAAATTGTGGATAGAATCATAGTAAAACCAGCTAGGGATTGGCTTTCCTTTATGGGAAGAATTTTAATTGCTAATTCAAATATCTTCCCTGTATATAGATCTATTTTGAATTTCTATAAGTCAGTATTATTAATTTGTGTTTGTCTAATTTGTTGGCATAAAATTATTAATAATATTGTTACTTTGTTTGTTTTTTTGAGATGGAGTCTTGTTCTGTCATCCAGGCTGGAGTGCAGTGGTGTCATCTTGGCCTTACAGGTTCAAGCGATTCTCATATCTCAGCCTCCCAAGCAGCTGGAACTACAGGCATGCACCAACATATTGGCTAATTTTTACTTAAAAAATCTTTTTTAGTAGAGGTGGAGTTTCACCATGATGGCCAGACTTGTCTCAAACTCCTGGCCTCAAGTGATTCACTTGCCTCAGCCTCCCAAAGTGCTAGGATTACAGGTATGAGCCACCATGCCTGGCCATTATTTTAATTTCTCTAAGATCTGCATTGATGTCTGCTATTTTATATCTGAATTGTAGTTTGTGTCTTTCTAATTTATTCACAGTAAGTCTCACTAAAGATTTATCAGTTGTTTTGCTCTTTGCAAAAATAAAACTCCACCACCTTTTGGTGTCGTCATACATTTTCTTTTTTTGTTTTTCATGTCATTGATTTTTGCTATGAGCTTTATTATTTCCTTTCTTCTACTTCCTTTCAGTTTGCTTTGTTCCTGGAGAGGTAATGATAATATAGGAGTTTAAAAAATGAGTGCTTCCCATTCTTGAATCAGGGAATTCTTTGAGGAGAATAAGCCTTGAAGAGTAGATTATGATGGAGTGAGAAGGATAAGTGGTAATGGGGAAGACATTCACAGAAGAGGGAATAAGACAAGCAAAGGCAGGCAAGTACAGACTGTATGGGGAAAAAAAAAAAAACAAATAGTTCACTTTGTTAACTAGAGACCAAATACATCAGCAAGCACAATTAATTTAAATATACTCAAGTCTCCGATTGAAAGACAAATGTTCTACATTTATGATGGATTTGTCAAATTGGAGTTTTGTCTAATTTTGTTTAACGTATTTTAAAGCTATGCTATTAGGTACAGTTTTAAGACTGTTTCATCTTTCTATTACATTTGTAAGTAGTAAAGAATCATTGATAATAATAACTCTCAAGA
>NW_022316026.1:0-1457 GCF_002776525.5 Piliocolobus tephrosceles
TCTTGAGAGTTATTATTATCAATGATTCTTTACTACTTACAAATGTAATAGAAAGATGAAACAGTCTTAAAACTGTACCTAATAGCATAGCTTTAAAATACGTTAAACAAAATTAGACAAAACTCCAATTTGACAAATCCATCATAAATGTAGAACATTTGTCTTTCAATCGGAGACTTGAGTATATTTAAATTAATTGTGCTTGCTGATGTATTTGGTCTCTAGTTAACAAAGTGAACTATTTGTTTTTTTTTTTTTCCCCATACAGTCTGTACTTGCCTGCCTTTGCTTGTCTTATTCCCTCTTCTGTGAATGTCTTCCCCATTACCACTTATCCTTCTCACTCCATCATAATCTACTCTTCAAGGCTTATTCTCCTCAAAGAATTCCCTGATTCAAGAATGGGAAGCACTCATTTTTTAAACTCCTATATTATCATTACCTCTCCAGGAACAAAGCAAACTGAAAGGAAGTAGAAGAAAGGAAATAATAAAGCTCATAGCAAAAATCAATGACATGAAAAACAAAAAAAGAAAATGTATGACGACACCAAAAGGTGGTGGAGTTTTATTTTTGCAAAGAGCAAAACAACTGATAAATCTTTAGTGAGACTTACTGTGAATAAATTAGAAAGACACAAACTACAATTCAGATATAAAATAGCAGACATCAATGCAGATCTTAGAGAAATTAAAATAATGGCCAGGCATGGTGGCTCATACCTGTAATCCTAGCACTTTGGGAGGCTGAGGCAAGTGAATCACTTGAGGCCAGGAGTTTGAGACAAGTCTGGCCATCATGGTGAAACTCCACCTCTACTAAAAAAGATTTTTTAAGTAAAAATTAGCCAATATGTTGGTGCATGCCTGTAGTTCCAGCTGCTTGGGAGGCTGAGATATGAGAATCGCTTGAACCTGTAAGGCCAAGATGACACCACTGCACTCCAGCCTGGATGACAGAACAAGACTCCATCTCAAAAAAACAAACAAAGTAACAATATTATTAATAATTTTATGCCAACAAATTAGACAAACACAAATTAATAATACTGACTTATAGAAATTCAAAATAGATCTATATACAGGGAAGATATTTGAATTAGCAATTAAAATTCTTCCCATAAAGGAAAGCCAATCCCTAGCTGGTTTTACTATGATTCTATCCACAATTTAATGTAGACATAATACAAATCCCATACAAACTTTCAGAAAGAAGAGAAACACTCCCAATTTATTTTCTAGGTCAGTTTTAACCTGATGCCAAAGCCAGAAAAAGACATCACAAGAAAAGAAAATTATAGACCAGTACACCTCATAAGCACACAAAATCCTTAATAAAATATTAGCAAACCAAATCCTGAAACACACAAAATCTTTATACACCATGAGAATGTGGGGTTTGTCACAGAAATGCAAGATTGGTTTAACATATTAACTGATTAATACACCACAATGATA
>NW_022316027.1:0-1589 GCF_002776525.5 Piliocolobus tephrosceles
CTTGAAATCTGCAATGGGATACTTCTTCACGCAATGAAGATTACAGTGAGAAAGGAAATATCCTCGGATGAAAACAAGAAAGAACCTTTTGAGAAACTTCTCGGGATGTCTGAATTTATCTCACAGATTTACACTTATGAATCATGTAGCAGTCCATTAACACTGTCTTTCAGGAACCTCAGTAGGGCTATTTTTGATCTCATTGAGGCCTACGTTGATAAAGGAAATATCATCAGTTAAAAACGTGAAACAAGCTTTCTGAGAAACTTCTCTGTGATAAATGAATTCATCTCACAGAGTTACAACTTAGTCTTCATGAAGCAGTTTGCTGACAGTGTTTTCGTGGAATCTGTAATGTGATATTTGGGAGCACATTGAGGCCTATGGTGAAAAAGAAAATATCCTCAGATAATAGCTAGAAAGAAGCTTTTTGAGAAATTCCTTTCTGATGTGTGAATTCATCATACAGAGTTTCCCCTTTCCCTTCTGGTAGCAGTTTGCTAACACTCTTTCCATGGATTCTGGCAAATGAGATTTGGGAGCTCATTGTGCCCTACGGTGAAAAGGGAAATATTCTCAGACAAAAGCTGGAAGGAAGCATTCTGAGAAACTGCATTGCCATGTGTGAATGCTACTCAGAGAGTTACAATTTTATCTTCAGTCATCAGTTTGCCAACACAGTTTTCTTGTAATCTGAAACGGGATACATCTTAGTGCAAAGAAGATTATGGTGTCAAAAGAAATTTCCTCATATAACATCTAGAAAGAAGCTTTCTGAGGAACTTCTCTATGATGTGTAAATTCACCTCACAGAGTTACACTTATGTTTCATGGAGCAGTCCATTAACACCGTCTTTGAGGAACCTGAGAAGGGCAAGTTTGTAACGCATTGAGGCCTATGCTGTTGACGGAAATGTCACCAGTTAAAAACGTGAAAGAAGCTTTCTGAGAAACTTCTTTGTGATCTGTGAATTCATCTCACAGAGTTACACTTATGTTTCATGGAGCAGTCCAGTAACACTGCCTTTGAGGAACCTGAGAAGGGCTACTTTGGTACGCATTGAGACCTACGCTGATAAAGGAAATGTCTTCAGTTAAAAACGTGAAAGAAGCTTTCTGAGAAACTTCTTTTTAATCTGCGAATTCATCTCAAGGAGTTACATCTTAGTCCTCCGGAAGCAGTTAGCTCACACTCTTTTCGTGGAATCTGCAAAGTGATATTTGGCAGCCCTTGTTTCCCATGGAGAAAAAGGAAATATCCTGAGATAATAATTAGAGAGAAGCTTTCTGAAAGATTGGTTTCTGACGTGTTACTTTATCACACAGAGTTCCAACGTTTCCTTCTTGGAACAGTTTGCTAACACTCTTCTCGTGGATTCTGCAAAGTGATATTTGGGAGCTCATTGAGGGCTACGGTGAAAAAGGAAATATCCTCAGAGAAAAACTGGAAAGAAGTCTTCTGAGAAACTGCATTGTGATGTGTGAATGCAACTCACAGAGTTACACGTTTCTCTTCAGTGATGAATTTCGTAACACAGTTTTCTTGAAATCTGCAATGGGATACTTCTTCACGCAATGAAGATTACAGT
>NW_022316028.1:0-1589 GCF_002776525.5 Piliocolobus tephrosceles
ACTGTAATCTTCATTGCGTGAAGAAGTATCCCATTGCAGATTTCAAGAAAACTGTGTTACGAAATTCATCACTGAAGAGAAACGTGTAACTCTGTGAGTTGCATTCACACATCACAATGCAGTTTCTCAGAAGACTTCTTTCCAGTTTTTCTCTGAGGATATTTCCTTTTTCACCGTAGCCCTCAATGAGCTCCCAAATATCACTTTGCAGAATCCACGAGAAGAGTGTTAGCAAACTGTTCCAAGAAGGAAACGTTGGAACTCTGTGTGATAAAGTAACACGTCAGAAACCAATCTTTCAGAAAGCTTCTCTCTAATTATTATCTCAGGATATTTCCTTTTTCTCCATGGGAAACAAGGGCTGCCAAATATCACTTTGCAGATTCCACGAAAAGAGTGTGAGCTAACTGCTTCCGGAGGACTAAGATGTAACTCCTTGAGATGAATTCGCAGATTAAAAAGAAGTTTCTCAGAAAGCTTCTTTCACGTTTTTAACTGAAGACATTTCCTTTATCAGCGTAGGTCTCAATGCGTACCAAAGTAGCCCTTCTCAGGTTCCTCAAAGGCAGTGTTACTGGACTGCTCCATGAAACATAAGTGTAACTCTGTGAGATGAATTCACAGATCACAAAGAAGTTTCTCAGAAAGCTTCTTTCACGTTTTTAACTGGTGACATTTCCGTCAACAGCATAGGCCTCAATGCGTTACAAACTTGCCCTTCTCAGGTTCCTCAAAGACGGTGTTAATGGACTGCTCCATGAAACATAAGTGTAACTCTGTGAGGTGAATTTACACATCATAGAGAAGTTCCTCAGAAAGCTTCTTTCTAGATGTTATATGAGGAAATTTCTTTTGACACCATAATCTTCTTTGCACTAAGATGTATCCCGTTTCAGATTACAAGAAAACTGTGTTGGCAAACTGATGACTGAAGATAAAATTGTAACTCTCTGAGTAGCATTCACACATGGCAATGCAGTTTCTCAGAATGCTTCCTTCCAGCTTTTGTCTGAGAATATTTCCCTTTTCACCGTAGGGCACAATGAGCTCCCAAATCTCATTTGCCAGAATCCATGGAAAGAGTGTTAGCAAACTGCTACCAGAAGGGAAAGGGGAAACTCTGTATGATGAATTCACACATCAGAAAGGAATTTCTCAAAAAGCTTCTTTCTAGCTATTATCTGAGGATATTTTCTTTTTCACCATAGGCCTCAATGTGCTCCCAAATATCACATTACAGATTCCACGAAAACACTGTCAGCAAACTGCTTCATGAAGACTAAGTTGTAACTCTGTGAGATGAATTCATTTATCACAGAGAAGTTTCTCAGAAAGCTTGTTTCACGTTTTTAACTGATGATATTTCCTTTATCAACGTAGGCCTCAATGAGATCAAAAATAGCCCTACTGAGGTTCCTGAAAGACAGTGTTAATGGACTGCTACATGATTCATAAGTGTAAATCTGTGAGATAAATTCAGACATCCCGAGAAGTTTCTCAAAAGGTTCTTTCTTGTTTTCATCCGAGGATATTTCCTTTCTCACTGTAATCTTCATTGCGTGAAGAAGTATCCCATTGCAGATTTCAAG
>NW_022316029.1:0-2267 GCF_002776525.5 Piliocolobus tephrosceles
CTGAAGATGTTTCCTTTTTCACCATATTCTTGAATGTGCCCATGAAGGTCCCTTCGTGGATCCATCCATGACAGTTTCCAAGCTGTGTAATGTAAAGAAAGCTTTATCTATATAAGAAGATTACACATATCACAGAATAGTTTCCTAGAAAGCTTCTTTCCAGTTTTTGTCTGAAGCGATTTCCCTTTTCACCATCAGCATCAACATGCTACTGAATAAAACTTGGTACCTTATTCTCCAAAAGGGTTTCCCCGACGCTGTATGAGAAGAGAGATATAACACTGTGAGTGGAATGCACACGTCACAAAGCAGTTCCTCGGAAAGCTTCTCTCCAGTTTTGGTCTGAACTCATTTCCTTTTACACCACAAGCCTCAAAGTGCTCCCGAATATCCCTTTACATGCTAAACATTCACAGGGTTTGAAAACTGCACAATGAAAAGAGAGGCTTAACTGAGTAGGAATAATTAAGGTGACACAGAGGAGTTTCACAGATAGCTTCCTTCTGGATTTTACCTGAGGGTACTTCTTTCTCCATATTCTAAGGATCGTTCCCCAATGTCCTTCCTCAGATGCCTCAAAAACTGTGACTTCAAGCTGCTCAGTCCAAAGAATGGTTTAACTCTTTGAGACGAATAGACACATCACTAAGCAGTTGCTCAGAATGTTTCTCTCAAGGTTTCATTGGAAGACGTTTCCTTGCTCACCACAAGCCTCTGGGCATCACTAAATATCCATTCTCAGATTCTTCAACGACAGAGTTTCGAGACTCGGAAACAGAGTAACCATTAACTCTCTACAGTGAATGCACAGCCAGCAGATTCTTGGAACCATTCTCCCTCAATTTTATTGCAGTATATTTCACTATTCGCCATAGTCCTCAATGTGCTCTGAAATATCACTTTTTCGACTTCAGAGGAACATTATTCAAACACTGCCTTGATTGAAATCAGATGTAACTCCCTGAGTGGAATGCATACATCACAAAGTAGTTTCTCAGACAGCTTCTATCCAGTTTTTATATGAAGATATCTCCTCTTTCACTGTAGGCCTGAATGTGGTCCCGAATGTCCATTCACGGATTCTTGCATGATGGAGTTTCCAAACTGCCTAATATAAGCAAAGTTTTAACTATGCGAGTTGAGTAAATATATCTAATACAAAGAAGTTTCACAGAAATCTTTCCAGTTTTTGTCTGAGGATATTTCCTTTTTCACTGTAGCCATGCCTATACTCCAGAATGTCTCTTGCTATCTTTTTCTCCAAAAGGGATTCCAGAATCCTCTAGGAGAAGAAAGGTATACTTCTGTGAGTGGAATGCACACGTCACAATATAGCTCCTCAGAAGGCTTCTCTCCAGTTTCTATCTGAAAACGTTTTCTTTCTCACTTCGAATCTCAAAGCACTCCTGAATATCCCTTCACAGACTAAACAAATACAGTGTTATAATATTGCTCAATGGAAAGAGAGGCTTAATTGTGTGAGCGGAATTCTCGTTCCACAGAGCAGTTTCACAGAAACTTTCATTCTGGTTTCTCTCAGACGTCATTTCTTTTTCAGGGTGTTCTAAAAAACGTTTCCAAATGTCCTTTCTCAGATTCCAGAGAAACAGCAATTTCAAAGGGATCCATCAAAAGAATGATTTATCTCTATGGGATGAACAAACATCACAAAAGAGTTACGCAGAAAGCTTCTTTCCAATTTTCGATGGAAGACATTTCATTGCTCGACACAGGCCTCCAGTTGCCACTTACTATCACTTCGTAGAAATCTAAAAGACTGACTTTCAAACTGGGAAATATAGAGTAAGCTTTAACCATCTGAAAGGAATGGACATGTCAGACAGCAGTTTCTTCCAGTGCTTCTTTCTGCTTTTTATTGGATGACATTTCACTTTTTGCCATAGTCTTCAATGTGCTCTGAATATCACTCTTTTGGTTTTACAGGAACAGTGGTCAAACTGTGCCTTATGAGAAGAAGGTTATAACTCCCTGAGTGGAATGCTCACATCACCAAGCAGTTTCTCAGTAAGCTTCTCTCCAGTTTTTATCTGACTATATTTTCTATTTCACCATAGGCCCATATGTGATCCCAAACATCCCTTCGTGGATCCATCCACGAGGGAGTTTCCAAGCTGCCTAATGTAAAAAAAAGCTTCATCTGTGTAAGATGAATAAACATAACAAAAACAGATTCACAGAATGCTTCTTTCCAGTTTTTACCTGAAGATGTTTCCTTTTTCACCATATTCTTGAATGTGCCCATGAAG
>NW_022316030.1:0-2267 GCF_002776525.5 Piliocolobus tephrosceles
CTTCATGGGCACATTCAAGAATATGGTGAAAAAGGAAACATCTTCAGGTAAAAACTGGAAAGAAGCATTCTGTGAATCTGTTTTTGTTATGTTTATTCATCTTACACAGATGAAGCTTTTTTTTACATTAGGCAGCTTGGAAACTCCCTCGTGGATGGATCCACGAAGGGATGTTTGGGATCACATATGGGCCTATGGTGAAATAGAAAATATAGTCAGATAAAAACTGGAGAGAAGCTTACTGAGAAACTGCTTGGTGATGTGAGCATTCCACTCAGGGAGTTATAACCTTCTTCTCATAAGGCACAGTTTGACCACTGTTCCTGTAAAACCAAAAGAGTGATATTCAGAGCACATTGAAGACTATGGCAAAAAGTGAAATGTCATCCAATAAAAAGCAGAAAGAAGCACTGGAAGAAACTGCTGTCTGACATGTCCATTCCTTTCAGATGGTTAAAGCTTACTCTATATTTCCCAGTTTGAAAGTCAGTCTTTTAGATTTCTACGAAGTGATAGTAAGTGGCAACTGGAGGCCTGTGTCGAGCAATGAAATGTCTTCCATCGAAAATTGGAAAGAAGCTTTCTGCGTAACTCTTTTGTGATGTTTGTTCATCCCATAGAGATAAATCATTCTTTTGATGGATCCCTTTGAAATTGCTGTTTCTCTGGAATCTGAGAAAGGACATTTGGAAACGTTTTTTAGAACACCCTGAAAAAGAAATGACGTCTGAGAGAAACCAGAATGAAAGTTTCTGTGAAACTGCTCTGTGGAACGAGAATTCCGCTCACACAATTAAGCCTCTCTTTCCATTGAGCAATATTATAACACTGTATTTGTTTAGTCTGTGAAGGGATATTCAGGAGTGCTTTGAGATTCGAAGTGAGAAAGAAAACGTTTTCAGATAGAAACTGGAGAGAAGCCTTCTGAGGAGCTATATTGTGACGTGTGCATTCCACTCACAGAAGTATACCTTTCTTCTCCTAGAGGATTCTGGAATCCCTTTTGGAGAAAAAGATAGCAAGAGACATTCTGGAGTATAGGCATGGCTACAGTGAAAAAGGAAATATCCTCAGACAAAAACTGGAAAGATTTCTGTGAAACTTCTTTGTATTAGATATATTTACTCAACTCGCATAGTTAAAACTTTGCTTATATTAGGCAGTTTGGAAACTCCATCATGCAAGAATCCGTGAATGGACATTCGGGACCACATTCAGGCCTACAGTGAAAGAGGAGATATCTTCATATAAAAACTGGATAGAAGCTGTCTGAGAAACTACTTTGTGATGTATGCATTCCACTCAGGGAGTTACATCTGATTTCAATCAAGGCAGTGTTTGAATAATGTTCCTCTGAAGTCGAAAAAGTGATATTTCAGAGCACATTGAGGACTATGGCGAATAGTGAAATATACTGCAATAAAATTGAGGGAGAATGGTTCCAAGAATCTGCTGGCTGTGCATTCACTGTAGAGAGTTAATGGTTACTCTGTTTCCGAGTCTCGAAACTCTGTCGTTGAAGAATCTGAGAATGGATATTTAGTGATGCCCAGAGGCTTGTGGTGAGCAAGGAAACGTCTTCCAATGAAACCTTGAGAGAAACATTCTGAGCAACTGCTTAGTGATGTGTCTATTCGTCTCAAAGAGTTAAACCATTCTTTGGACTGAGCAGCTTGAAGTCACAGTTTTTGAGGCATCTGAGGAAGGACATTGGGGAACGATCCTTAGAATATGGAGAAAGAAGTACCCTCAGGTAAAATCCAGAAGGAAGCTATCTGTGAAACTCCTCTGTGTCACCTTAATTATTCCTACTCAGTTAAGCCTCTCTTTTCATTGTGCAGTTTTCAAACCCTGTGAATGTTTAGCATGTAAAGGGATATTCGGGAGCACTTTGAGGCTTGTGGTGTAAAAGGAAATGAGTTCAGACCAAAACTGGAGAGAAGCTTTCCGAGGAACTGCTTTGTGACGTGTGCATTCCACTCACAGTGTTATATCTCTCTTCTCATACAGCGTCGGGGAAACCCTTTTGGAGAATAAGGTACCAAGTTTTATTCAGTAGCATGTTGATGCTGATGGTGAAAAGGGAAATCGCTTCAGACAAAAACTGGAAAGAAGCTTTCTAGGAAACTATTCTGTGATATGTGTAATCTTCTTATATAGATAAAGCTTTCTTTACATTACACAGCTTGGAAACTGTCATGGATGGATCCACGAAGGGACCTTCATGGGCACATTCAAGAATATGGTGAAAAAGGAAACATCTTCAG
>NW_022316031.1:0-10320 GCF_002776525.5 Piliocolobus tephrosceles
CATCAACTCGTCAGCACCCATCAATTCATCATTTATATCAGGTATAACTCCCAATGCAATCCCTCCCCCTCCCCCCTCCCCATGATAGGCCCCGGTGATTGATGTTCCCCTTCTCGAGTCCAAGTGAGCTCATTGTTCAGTTCCCACCTATGAGTGAGAACATGCGGTGTTTGGTTTTCTCTTCTTGTGATAGTTTGCTAAGAATGATGGTTTCCAGCTGCATCCATGTCCCTACAAAGGACGCAAACTCATCGTTTTTTATAGCTGCATAATATTCCATGGGGTATATATGCCTCATTATCTTAATCCAGTCTGTCACTGATGGACATTTGGGTTGATTCCAAGTCTTTGCTAGATTCAAGCATTTGTGAATAGTGCCGCAATAAACATACGTGTGCATGTGTCTTTATAGCAGCATGATTTATAATCCTTTGGGTATATACCCAGTAGTGGGATGGCTGGGTCATATGGTACATCTAGTTCTAGATCCTTGAGGAATTGCCATACTGTTTTCCATAATGGTTGAACTAGTTTACAATCCCACCAACAGTGTAAAAGTGTTCCTATTTCTCCACATCCTCTCCAGCACCTGTTGTTTCCTGACTTTTTAATGATTGCCATTCTAACTGGTGTGAGATGGTATCTTATCGTGGTTTTGATTTGCATTTCTCTGATCCAAGTTATGATGAGCATTTTTTCATGTGTCTGTTGGCTGTATGAATGTCTTCCTTTGAGAAATGTCTGTTCATATCCTTTACCACTTTTTGATGGGTTGTTTTTTTCTTGTATATTTCTTTGAGTTCTTTGTAGATTCTGGATATTAGCCCTTTGTCAGATGAGTAGATTGCAAAAATTTTCTCCCATTCTGTAGGTTGCCTGTTCACTCTGATGGTAGTTTCTTTTGCTGTGCAGAAGCTCTTTAGTTTAATTAGATCCCATTTGTCAATTTTGGCTTTTGCTGCCATAGCTTTTGGTGTTTTAGACATGAAGTCCTTGCCCATGCCTATGTCCTGAATGGTACTACCTAGGTTTTCTTCAAGGGTTTTTCTGGTATTAGGTCTAACATTTAAGTCTCTAATCCATCTTGAATTAATCTTCGTATAAGGAGTAAGGAAAGGATCCAGTTTCAGCTTTCTACTTACGGCTAGCCAATTTTCCCAGCACCATTTATTAAATATAGAATCCTTTCCCCAATTCTTGTTTCTCTCAGGTTTGTCAAAGATCAGATGGCTGTAGATGTGTGGTATTATTTCTGAGTACTCTGTTCTGTTCCATTGGTCTATATCTCTGTTTTGGTACCAGTACCATGCTGTTTTGGTTACTGTAGCCTTGTAGTATAGTTTGAAGTCAGTTAGCGTGATGCCTCCAGCTTTGTCCATTTGACTTAGGATTGTCTTGCCAATGCGGGCTCTTTTTTGGTTCCATATGAACTTTAAAGCAGTTTTTTCCAATTCGGTGAAGAAACTCATTGGTAGCTTGATGGGGATGGCACTGAATCTATAAATAACCTTGGGCAGTATGGCCATTTTCACGATATTGATTCTTCCTATCCATGAGCATGGCATGTTCTTCCATTTGTTTGTGTCCTCTTTTATTTCCCTGAGCAGTGGTTTGTAGTTCTCCTTGAAGAGGTCCTTTACATCCCTTGTAAGTTGGATTCCTAGGTATTTTATTCTCTTTGAAGCAATTGTGAATGGAAGTTCATTCCTGATTTGGCTCTCTGCTTGTCTGTTACTGGTGTATAAGAATGCTTGAGATTTTTTGCACATTAATTTTGTATCCTGAGACTTTGCTGAAGTTGCTTATCAGCTTAAGGAGATTTTGGGCTGAGACGATGGGGTTTTCTAAATATACAATCATGTCATCTGCAAACAGGGACAATTTGACTTCTTCTTTTCCTAACTGAATACCCTTGATTTCTTTCTCTTGCCTGATTGCCCTAGCCAGAACTTCCAACACTATGTTGAATAGGAGTGGTGAGAGAGGGCATCCCTGTCTTGTGCCAGTTTTCAAAGGGAATTTTTCCAGGTTTGCCCATTCATTATAATATTAGCTGTGGGTCTGTCATAAATAGCTCTTACTATTTTGAGGTACGTTCCATCAATACCGAATTTATTGAGCGTTTTTAGCATGAAGGGCTGTTGAATTTTGTCAAAAGCCTTTTCTGCATCTATTGAGATAATCATGTGGTTCTTGTCTTTGGTTCTGTTGATATGCTGGATTACGTTTATTGATTTGTGAATGTTAAACCAGCCTTGCATCCCAGGGATGAAGCCCACTTGATCATGGTGGATAAGCTTTTTGATGTGCTGCTGAATCCGGTGTGCCAGTATTTTATTGAGGATTTTTGCATCGATGTTCATCAGGGAGATTGGTCTAAAATTCTCTTTTTTTGTGTGTGTGTCTCTGCCAGGCTTTGCTATCAGGATGATGTTGGCCTCATAAAATGAGTTAGGGAGGATTCCCTCTTTTTCTATTGATTGGAATAGTTTCAGAAGGAATGGTACCAGCTCCTCCTTGTACCTCTGGTAGAATTCAGCTGTGAATCCATCTGGTCCTGGGCTTTTTTTGGTTGGTAGGCTATTAATTGTTCCCTCAATTTCAGAGCCTGCTATTGGTCTATTCATGGATTCAACTTCTTCCTGGTTTGGTCGTGGAAGAGTGTAAGTGTCCAGGAAATTATCCATTTCTTCTAGATTTTCTAGTTGATTTGCGTAGAGGGGTTTATAGTATTCTCTGATGGTAGTTTGTATTTCTGTGGGGTCGGTGGTGATATCCCCTTTATCATTTTTTATTGCATCTATTTCATTCCTCTGTCTTTTCTTCTTCATTAGTCTTGCTAGCGGTCTGTCAATTTTGTTGATCGTTTAAAAAAACCAACTCCTGGATTCATTGATTTCTTGGAGGGTTTTTTGCGTCTCTACCTCCTTCAGTTCTGCTCTGATCTTAGTTATTTCTTGCCTTCTGCTAGCTTTTGAATGTGTTTGCTCTTGCCTCTCTAGTTCTTTTAATTGTGATGTTAGAGTGTCAATTTTAGATCTTTCCTGCTTTCTCTTGTGAGCATTTAGTGCTGTAAATTTCCCTCTACACACTGCTTTAAATGTGTCCCAGAGATTCTGGTATGTTGTATCTTTGTTCTCATTGTTTTCTTTTTTTTTTTTTTATTTTTTTATTTTTTTTTATTATACTTTAAGATCTAGGGTACATGTGCATAACGTGCAGGTTACATATGTATACATGTGCCATGTTGGTGTGCTGCACCCATCAACTCGTCAGCACCCATCAATTCATCATTTATATCAGGTATAACTCCCCAATGCAATCCCTCCCCCCTCCCCCCTCCCTATGATAGGCCCCAGTGTGTGATGTTCCCCTTCCCGAGTCCAAGTGAGCTCATTGTTCAGTTCCCACCTATGAGTGAGAACATGCGGTGTTTGGTTTTCTCTTCTTGTGATAATTTGCTAAGAATGATGGTTTCCAGCTGCATCCATGTCTCTACAAAAGACACAAACTCATCCTTTTTTATGGCTGCATAGTATTCCATGGTGTATATGTGCCACATTTTCTTAATCCAGTCTGTCACTGATGGACATTTGGGTTTATTTCTGCCTTCATTTCGTTATGTACCCAGTAGTCATTCAGAAGCAAGTTGTTCAGTTTCCATATAGTTGAGCAGTTTTGATTGAGTTTCTTAGTCCTGAGTTCTAGTTTGATTGCACTGTGGTCTGAGAGACAGTTTGTTATAATTTCTGTTCTTTTACATTTGCTGAGGAGTGCTTTACTTCCAATTATGTGGTCAATTTTGGAATAAGTGTGATGTGGTGCTGAGAAGAATGTATATTCTGTTGACTTGGGGTGGAGAGTTCTATAGAAGTCTATTAGGTCCGCTTGGTGCAGAGATGAGTTCAATTCCTGGATATCCTTGTTAACTTTCTGTCTCGTTGATCTGTCTAATGTTGACAGTGGAGTGTTGAAGTCTCCCATTATTATTGTATGGGAGTATAAGTCTCTTTGTAAGTCTCTAAGGACTTGCTTTATGAATGTGGGTGCTCCTGTATTGAGTGCATATATATTTAGGATAGTTAGCTCTTCCTGTTGAATTGATCCCTTTACCATTATGTAATGGCCTTCTTTGTCTCTTTTGATCTTTGATGGTTTAAAGTCTATTTTATCAGAGACTAGGATTGCAACCCCTGCTTCCTTTTGTTCTCCATTTGCTTGGTAGATCTTCCTCCATCCCATTATTTTGAGCCTATGTATGTCTCTGCATGTGAGATGGGTATCCTGAAGACAGCAGACTGATGGGTCTTGACTCTTTATTCAGTTTGCCAGTCTGTGTCTTTTAATTGGAGCATTAAGTCCATTCACATTTAAGGTTAATATTGTTATGTGTGAACGTGATCCTGACATTATGATATTAACTGGTTATTTTGCTCCTTAGTTGATGCAGTTTCTTCCTAGCCTCGATGGTCTTTACATTTTGGCATGTTTTTGCAATGGCTGGTAGCGGTTGTTCCTTTCCATGTTTAGGGCTTCCTTCAGGGTCTCTTGTAAGACAGGCCTGGTGGTGACAAAATCTCTAAGCATTTGCTTATCTGTAAAGGATTTTATTTCTCTTTCACTGATGAAACTTAGTTTGGCTGGATATGAAATTCTGGGTTTAAAATTCTTTTCTTTAAGAATGTTGAATATTGGCCCCCACTCTCTTCTGGCTTGTAGAGTTTCTGCCGAGAGATCTGCTTTTAGTCTGATGGGCTTCCCTTTGTGGGTAAGCCAACCTTTCTCTCTCGCTGCCCTTAAGATTCTTTCCTTCATTTCAACTTTGGTGAATCTGGCAATTATGTGCCTTGGAGTTGCTCTTCTCGAGGAGTATCTTTGTGGCGTTCTCTGTATTTCCTGAATTTGGATGTTGGCCTGCCCTGCTAGGTTGGGGAAGTTCTCCTTGATGATATCCTGAAGAGTGTTTTCCAACTTGTTTCCATTCTCCCCCTCACTTTCAGGCACCCCAATCAGATGTAGATTTGGTCTTTTTACATAATCCCATACTTCTTGCAGGCTTTGTTCATTTCTTTTTCTTCTTTTTCCTTTTGGTTTCTCTTCTCACTTCATTTCATTCATTTGATCCTCAATCGCTGATACTCTTTCTTCCAGTTGATTGAGGCGGTTACTGAAGCTTGTGCATTTGTCACGTATTTCTCGTGTCATGGTTTTCATCTCTGTCATTTCGTTTATGACCTTCTCTGCATTAATTAGTCTAGCTGTCAATTCTTCCACTCTTTTTTCAAGATTTTTAGTTTCTTTGCGCTGGGTACGTAATTCCTCCTTTAGCTCTGAGAAGTTTGCTGGACTGAAGCCTTCTCTCATCTCGTCAAAGTCATTCTCTGACCAGCTTTGATCCGTTGCTGGCGATGGGCTGCGCTCCTTTGCAGGGGGTGAAGCACTCTTATTTTTGAATTTCCAGCTTTTCTGCCCTGCTTTTTCCCCATCTTTGTGGTTTTATCTGCTTCTGGTCTTTGATGATGGTGACGTACTGATGGGGTTTTGGTATAGGTGTTCTTCCTCTTTGATATTTTTCCTTCTAATAGTCAGGACTCTCAGCTGTAGGTCTGTTGGAGATTGCTTGAGGTCCACTCCAGACCCTGTTTGCCTGGGTATCTGCAGCAGAGTTTGCAGAAGACACAATATTGCTGAACAGCGAGTGTACCTGTCTGATTCTTACTTTGGAAGCTTCCTCTCAGGGGTGTACTCCACCCTGTGAGGTGTGGGGTGTCAGACAGCCCCTAGTGGGGGATGTCTCCCAGTTAGGCTACTCACAGGTCAGGGACCCACTTGAGCAGGCAGTCTGTCCCTTCTCAGATCTCAACCTCCGTGTTGGGAGACCCACTGCTCTCTTCAAAGCTGTCAGTCAGAGTTGTTTGCATCTGCACAGGTTTCTGCTGCTTTTGTTGTTGTTGTTGTCAACTGTGCCCTGTCCCCAGAGGTGGAGTCTACAGAGACAGGCAGGTTTCCTTGAGCTGCTGTGAGCTCCACCCAGTTCGAGCTTCTCGGCGGCTTTGTTTACCTACTTAAGCCTCAGCGATGGCGGGTGCCCCTCCCCCAGCCTGGCTGCTGCCTTGCGGTTAGATCGAAGACTGCTGTGTTAGCAATGAGGGAGGATCTGTGGGCATGGGACCCTCCCAGCCAGGTGTGGGATATATTCTCCTGGTGTGCCCGTTTCCTTAAAACGCAGTATTGGGGTGGGAGTTACCCGATTTTCCAGGTGTTGTGTGTCTCAGTTCCCCTGGCTAGGAAAAGGGATTCCCTTCCCCCTTGCGCTTCCCAGGTGAGGCGATGCCTCGCCCTGCTTCAGCTCTCGCTGCTCGGGCTGCAGCAGCTGACCAGCACCGATTGTCCGGCACTCCCTAGTGAGATGACCCCAGTACCTCAGTTGAAAATGCAGAAATCACCGGTCTTCTGTGTCACTCGCGCCGGGAGTTGGAGACTGGAGCTGTTCCTATTCGGCCATCTTGCTCCGCCCCTCTATCCTCCTCCCAGAGTGATTTCATATGCATAAACCCAAAAAGGTGACATCCAAAATCCCTTAAAATTCTAATCCACTTATAGCATAACAGAACACACTCAATTTTATGTGCGTAAATAGTGGCCCTACAAATTTTATTATAAATGATGTGGTAGAAAATGAGTGCATGTTCAGTTGTACCTACAGAATTTATAATCAATCCTGAATTAAGGAACTAAAGGGAATAAAGCAAATTATTTGTATACGGGCTTCATAAACATAATTTTGTTATTTTCAATCATCCATTGCATGCAAAGTAATATAAAGTGTGCTCTTCCTACATACTGAGTGATCATTATTCATTCTCTGGGGCTTTCCTGTTCTGAGATGTACTCACTTAGGTGATTTCACCAGGAGGTAAATTGGATGAATGGCATTTCTCCTACTTGAACATACTGCCCATAATTGCTAATAGGCCTTCAAGTTCTAGTCCAAATTTAGGATGTTAATAAATCCATGTGTTTAGTTTTTGAAGAAAATAATTATTGAAAGTAAATTCAAATCAATACACTTTGCAATATTAGAGATGGCATTTCCGGTAGTTGTTTATTTCTGTAGTTAGGAGTCTATCAGATTCTCTTACTTTGGCTGACAGATTCTTGAACACTGCAATAAATGTGACAATCAATGCCTTAGAGGTCAAAGATACTAGATGTGCATCTAATGGAATGAATTAATGTTATGATTGGAATCTTATGTGTTGCCCTTCTTTGATTACTTGTCTGTAAAGATGAAATAACCTACAGTATATCCCACATTACACAAATACTAAATTATATTTCCACATTACCCCAATTGCTAAAATTACATAAGACTAAAAGATTCAAATATTTGGAAAAACTTAATTGCTTTTGATTTTCCTCTCTGTTAGGGGCAGAGAGAAATCACTCATTAAAGAAATAATATGACTAAATAGCAAAGTTTCTACATAATCTGGTAAAAAAATCCAAGCTCATTTGAAAGTTGAGACAGGCAATTTTTGTAAATAATTTGTCTAAACATTATATACTTAAAATATATTTTATTTTAGAAAATATTTAATGTTGAATGCCTGCATGATATACTAAATTGCATTTGATGTACAAGAAATGGAGTATTAAACAATTATTTTGATAACATAAATCTCAAATATAAAATAGAATAAGCATGAGAACTGTCTGTTCTCTCTAGTATATGTGAAATATTAGAGTTCCCTTTAAATTGCTACATCTCATTTTCCTGAATAATTGAGATACTTTGAACCAAATAAATATTTCTTGAGCATCACCTTATTTATTGGTGGAAAAATAAATTTGCCCTAATTATGCTTTTAAAATTGGCAAAAATAAAGTAAAACCTAATATCTCTATTTGCATTTAAATATCTCAAGTATAATAAAGATATTTTAAAAATTATTCATATATATTATCAAATATGGTAAATACAACACTTTTAAATTATTTGACTTCTATTTTAATGACATTTCATCAGTCTCTCCCGACTTTGCTTAAAATTCCTCTCTGTGTCTTAGCTGATGCATTTTGTAATTATGATTCAGAGCAGAGAATTAAAATTACATCTATGATTTCCTCCTCTGACAAACTATCTCGGTTAACTTTTCTTTCCCTGTAATTACCTTAATGGTTCAGCTGCTGGATGTTATCCCTGGAAATCTCAGAAACTAGGTAAATGTCTCTTGTAATGTTTCCTACTGTAAAAGCTTGTTAACCCAATATCAAGCCTCATTGAAAACTCTGAGTTAGGCAATAATAAGCTGAAAAAGAAAATATGTTTTCTTATAAACATCTCTAAGTACTGAATGTAACAAATATAATTACGATGGAGGAAATACAGGCATGAAACATTCTTTTTGATGAGTAGAAGATCAAATTTTGAAAAGTAATCTCCCTTCCTCCAGCCTTGGCTAATGGAAAAGAGTTGGATTTATCCAAACAGAGGTGTAATCTGAAGTGAAACACACAGTGTGTCACTTGGTCTAAATATCTGTGCCTCTGCTCATCACCTACATAAGCTACAGTCTTCAGATATTCTGTAAATTCTTCTTGTTTGCCATCCAAATGTAAAAGGAAAGATAAATTCCACCTTTGTGTTGAGAGCCACCAAAATAAATTTAAAGTCACAGATATAGAAAGCACAAAGACAGGAGTGCAATTTTATACTATGATTTTATTATTTGTATACAACTAAGAAGTTTCTATCTTTCTGATTATTGAAATAGGAAAAAATATTGTGATCTTAACAATTTTATTGTGTGAAATTAAGAGCAGTTAAGGTTTTCAAGTGTAGCATTGGCTAGAGTGAGATTGTATTTGTTATCGAGTCCATCTTCCCTACTTCCAAAATTATTATTAAATTATTTCAGATTAATAGCCTCAAGCAAATAGCACACATAATATAATCCCAGGAAGTGATAAGTGTATTACGAAGAAAACTAGGGCAGGAAAAGAGTCATGGTTACTGGTGCTCATTTTGGATAGGTTTAACAAGTGAAAACCTCTTTGTGAAAATTAGATATAAGTAGAGATAAGAATGAAATGAGGACAGAGCTGTATAAATGTTGACTGCAATACAATGTTCAGCCAAAGGCAAATGCAAATTTGAGGGCATTTTCTGCCCTTTGTCTCAGAAGGCAGAAATAAAATTAACATCTTCCAGATACATCAGTGTCAATGTTAAACATATGATAATTTTTCTGAGTCATAAGTTGTCACTTAGACACTGCATTGAAACTCTCCTACATATGGTAAATTCTATATGTGTACGATCACTTATTGTCCCCTCTTTTCCTCACCCTGTATTACCATTACCTTTATTCCAAGATCTTTATCCAGATTAATGGCATTACTGTATACTTGAAACCAACAAGAAACTCCTATATATATAGTTTTTGACTCTTAGTCCTCTGCATATTCATTGGACTCTTTTTTTTCCCTCTGATGGTCTATATTCTTCTCCCAGTCTGTTAGCATAAGAAGATATTCATTATATTTATTAGAATAAATCACATTTAATCAAAAAGTCCACTCCTTGAACCTCACCCAAACAAATTGTATTATATTAGTAATTTATGAAGTCTCTATATTACTTTTTTATGGCAGGACTCTATTCTAGCCTGAGCCTGACCCTTGTGTGGCATTGCACGCCTTAAGTCAACATGCATCTTTTATTGGCATACTTAGTCTTTCTGAAACTGTAAAGCAGCTAGGTCCAGATTCATCCTGCAGAATTACAGGGTACATTGTGTTAGACAATTGTTTAAGCTAAAACTTCATTGACTTAATTGCTCAGGTAGTCTTTTGATTTATTTTATTTATTATTTTTGTGTGTGTGACAGCGTCTCATTCTATCACCCAGGCTGGAGTGCAGTGGTGTGCTTTTGACTCAATGCAACCTCCACCTCCCAGGTTTAAGTGATTCTCCTGCCTCAGCCTCCCAAGTAGCTGAGACTATAGGGGCACACTACCACACCCAGATAATTTTTCTACATTTATCAGAGATAGGATTTCACCATGTTGGCCAGGCTGGACTCGAACTCCTGATCTCAGGTGATCCATTCACCTTGGCCTCCCAAAGTGCTGGGATTACAGGCATGAGCCACCACACCCAGCCAACTTTTGATGTCTTAATCAGAATTTTTTCCTTTTCTTACACGTGAACATAATCTCTAAGTTCTCAATTCTATGATTTTCGTTTCTGATTTGCTTTTCTTTTTTTTTTTTATTATACTTTAAGTTCTAGGGTACATGTGCATAACATGCAGG
>NW_022316032.1:0-2868 GCF_002776525.5 Piliocolobus tephrosceles
AAAAAAAAAAAAAAAAAAAAAAAAAACACGGAGGAGTCTAGCTCTCTCCTTAAATGAATCTCAGCCTTTCTATGATTTATGAGCTGTCCAAGTAAGGATAGTGATACACATGGACATCTGAAAAGTATAGCTGGGATCTGGGGTCATACAATTGATGATACAGTTAATTACCCAGGGAACTGAAGCATATTCCATGCAATAGCCAATTTGGTCTGTTAGGGACCATTAAAGGATGGTACATGGGCCACATCTCAGTTCTGAACTGTCTCTCAACTTGTGGGTCATCAAACTTAGGTTCATTCTGACAACACTTCAAAAACCAGATGTGTCTATATCTGTGTAACAAACTACCCCAGATTTAGTGGCATGAAACAATGACAATTTTTTTTTAACTTATTGCTGCCTATCATGGCACCAGGGGTTACCTGGACTTAACTAACTGGATTTCACTTGGGGACTTGCATATGGATGTATTAATGGCAAAATCATGAGTGGCTGGGGCTAGAGACGGCCCACATGTTGGGTGCCTGTGTGGGAAGACACAAATGGCTGGGAGCTGAAAGAGAGGGACACCTTGGGCGCCTCTCCCAGTCTCCATGTGGCCTGTTTATGAGGTCTCTACAAGACCCTAGCTTCCGAGTAGTCATATCTCTTATATGCAGGCTCCTAGCTCCAAAGGTGAGTGTCGAGAGAGAGAGAGAGAGAGAGAGAGATCATTCTCTGAATCCAAAATTCAAGTCTTGCATTTTAAATAATCTGAAAGTTAATCAACACAAAATCTTTTTTCATTCTTAAAAAATTATAAAAGTTACTGCAATATATTCATTAGGAAAAAAAAACTGTAACTGCATCTGAGTAGTCTGCTGAGTCAAACAGAACTCTAAGCAACCTATAAACATAGAAAAACCCACACACAACCTATAAAACCAGAAAAACCCACCCACCAAAATCCACGATGCCTGTCTTTCCGAAACACAAACTGGATCAACACAAAATCTCTCATCAAAGATGCTTAAAGTAGCATAAATAATGTTTCTTTGTGAAACATTAATTGTTTACTATTATGTATTGAACATAATTTTTAAAGTATATTATAAAACAACTTGTGTCCCTCAAAATTAATTATCTCAGGTTAGTGGTTGATTTTATTTCTTATCTATGAACTGCCCCAGAGAGATGTGAAGCCTAGAGGTCTGAATAATCACGACAATAAATATCCTCTATGTTTTTATATTTTTCAGAGAAATAAATATTAAATGGGGAGATGCCCATTGTTTGTGATTTTGACTCAACTTTTAAAACTTGCACATTTTGATCTGAATGCTACAAACTGGACCCACCAAAATAACTCGTATCACTTCATGCTATTTAAGAATCACGAGTGTTTACGTGTTGGAATCCAAGCTGTTTAGAGTAAAATAAAGTCTCCAGAATCAGCATTCTGGCACTTATTTTCAATGTAAAGTAGGCACAGTGGGAAACTGTAGGTTTAACAGGAGGCAATACTGGTAATTAATGTATTAAATTTTAAAATAAGAAATATCCAAAATCTGACTGTCCATGTACCTATACATTCAGGTAATTTGGAAACTCCACTTTTTAACGAGCATATCTCCCCTAACAAGGTAGCCACTGACAAACTTGAAATGGGTAACATAAAATATCTAAAATATTTTTATGTTGATAATACTACTATAACAAACTTCATGGCAAACACCATGCTGAATGCCAGGAATATATTATTTCATTGTATTCTCACCAGAAACCTATATGGCCAATAATATCCCATTTTATATTTGAGACATCTACTGTATAAATCACCCAATGTTATATAAATGGTTCAAGGAATCATTTGAATTCCTTACAACAAACAACAATGAACCAAAAAAAGTAAGGTAACCTTCCAACGTGCACTCTTTACCCTCTCGTTTCTCATTAATCCATTTTAGAGACACTTTTATTTCTCATGCCAGCCCCTTGTTGAATTTCAGCATTGCTACTAGCCTTATAAGATTTCTAAAGATCAGCATTTAATCTCAGAACAAGAACCAAAAACACAAACAAAAAGTTAATGAGCCATCATCCCCACCCCTACCCCATAAGTCATTACAGTTACATAATTATCTAAACTTGGAATATGGATCACTGTGTTTAGGCCATAAGTTGACTAAGTCTGTAAAAAATGACTTCTAATCACATACTCTTTGCCAGCCAACAGGACTGTTAAAAACAAAATTATGGAACTTTTATTCTAGATTGAAGTTGAGAGAGACAAAACACAAATAATAAAATAGATATAACAGACATACCACAATAACAGCTAGTGGTGAGAAAGAAAAATGAAGCAGACCAGGAGATGGAAAGAGCGGGCTCTCTGGGGTGGTGACATTTCAGCAGGGGTGACATTATAGCTTCTCTAGACAAATCACATAACCTCTGTATGCCCATGTTTCCTGATCTGTAAAATGAGGAACTGGACTAGAATGCCATTTAATGGACCTCCAAGCCTTGAAGTTCTATGACCCTGAGCCCTTTCATTCACAAGAAAGCCTCCCAAAGAAGAGTTTGCCCTAATAGCTCATCTAGTATCCATCCAACTGCAATGGAACCAACAGTATCCATCAATCACACTCCCTTATGAATAGTACCTTTCACCCCTAGAGGTGAAGGTCTGCTCTCTTCTTTTTAATCTGATAAAGCTTTCTGGTAAATATTGCAATATAAGAGAAACAATATTTCTGAGCATCAGCAAGGAATGTGTCATGACTCCACAATGGCTGATCTTGTGGACTAGACAGGGAGAGAGATGTCATTTGGTGAATTATTTACCGCTCAAATTCTTACAATCTAAAAAAAAAAAAAAAAAAA
>NW_022316033.1:0-10320 GCF_002776525.5 Piliocolobus tephrosceles
CCTGCATGTTATGCACATGTACCCTAGAACTTAAAGTATAATAAAAAAAAAAAAGAAAAGCAAATCAGAAACGAAAATCATAGAATTGAGAACTTAGAGATTATGTTCACGTGTAAGAAAAGGAAAAAATTCTGATTAAGACATCAAAAGTTGGCTGGGTGTGGTGGCTCATGCCTGTAATCCCAGCACTTTGGGAGGCCAAGGTGAATGGATCACCTGAGATCAGGAGTTCGAGTCCAGCCTGGCCAACATGGTGAAATCCTATCTCTGATAAATGTAGAAAAATTATCTGGGTGTGGTAGTGTGCCCCTATAGTCTCAGCTACTTGGGAGGCTGAGGCAGGAGAATCACTTAAACCTGGGAGGTGGAGGTTGCATTGAGTCAAAAGCACACCACTGCACTCCAGCCTGGGTGATAGAATGAGACGCTGTCACACACACAAAAATAATAAATAAAATAAATCAAAAGACTACCTGAGCAATTAAGTCAATGAAGTTTTAGCTTAAACAATTGTCTAACACAATGTACCCTGTAATTCTGCAGGATGAATCTGGACCTAGCTGCTTTACAGTTTCAGAAAGACTAAGTATGCCAATAAAAGATGCATGTTGACTTAAGGCGTGCAATGCCACACAAGGGTCAGGCTCAGGCTAGAATAGAGTCCTGCCATAAAAAAGTAATATAGAGACTTCATAAATTACTAATATAATACAATTTGTTTGGGTGAGGTTCAAGGAGTGGACTTTTTGATTAAATGTGATTTATTCTAATAAATATAATGAATATCTTCTTATGCTAACAGACTGGGAGAAGAATATAGACCATCAGAGGGAAAAAAAAGAGTCCAATGAATATGCAGAGGACTAAGAGTCAAAAACTATATATATAGGAGTTTCTTGTTGGTTTCAAGTATACAGTAATGCCATTAATCTGGATAAAGATCTTGGAATAAAGGTAATGGTAATACAGGGTGAGGAAAAGAGGGGACAATAAGTGATCGTACACATATAGAATTTACCATATGTAGGAGAGTTTCAATGCAGTGTCTAAGTGACAACTTATGACTCAGAAAAATTATCATATGTTTAACATTGACACTGATGTATCTGGAAGATGTTAATTTTATTTCTGCCTTCTGAGACAAAGGGCAGAAAATGCCCTCAAATTTGCATTTGCCTTTGGCTGAACATTGTATTGCAGTCAACATTTATACAGCTCTGTCCTCATTTCATTCTTATCTCTACTTATATCTAATTTTCACAAAGAGGTTTTCACTTGTTAAACCTATCCAAAATGAGCACCAGTAACCATGACTCTTTTCCTGCCCTAGTTTTCTTCGTAATACACTTATCACTTCCTGGGATTATATTATGTGTGCTATTTGCTTGAGGCTATTAATCTGAAATAATTTAATAATAATTTTGGAAGTAGGGAAGATGGACTCGATAACAAATACAATCTCACTCTAGCCAATGCTACACTTGAAAACCTTAACTGCTCTTAATTTCACACAATAAAATTGTTAAGATCACAATATTTTTTCCTATTTCAATAATCAGAAAGATAGAAACTTCTTAGTTGTATACAAATAATAAAATCATAGTATAAAATTGCACTCCTGTCTTTGTGCTTTCTATATCTGTGACTTTAAATTTATTTTGGTGGCTCTCAACACAAAGGTGGAATTTATCTTTCCTTTTACATTTGGATGGCAAACAAGAAGAATTTACAGAATATCTGAAGACTGTAGCTTATGTAGGTGATGAGCAGAGGCACAGATATTTAGACCAAGTGACACACTGTGTGTTTCACTTCAGATTACACCTCTGTTTGGATAAATCCAACTCTTTTCCATTAGCCAAGGCTGGAGGAAGGGAGATTACTTTTCAAAATTTGATCTTCTACTCATCAAAAAGAATGTTTCATGCCTGTATTTCCTCCATCGTAATTATATTTGTTACATTCAGTACTTAGAGATGTTTATAAGAAAACATATTTTCTTTTTCAGCTTATTATTGCCTAACTCAGAGTTTTCAATGAGGCTTGATATTGGGTTAACAAGCTTTTACAGTAGGAAACATTACAAGAGACATTTACCTAGTTTCTGAGATTTCCAGGGATAACATCCAGCAGCTGAACCATTAAGGTAATTACAGGGAAAGAAAAGTTAACCGAGATAGTTTGTCAGAGGAGGAAATCATAGATGTAATTTTAATTCTCTGCTCTGAATCATAATTACAAAATGCATCAGCTAAGACACAGAGAGGAATTTTAAGCAAAGTCGGGAGAGACTGATGAAATGTCATTAAAATAGAAGTCAAATAATTTAAAAGTGTTGTATTTACCATATTTGATAATATATATGAATAATTTTTAAAATATCTTTATTATACTTGAGATATTTAAATGCAAATAGAGATATTAGGTTTTACTTTATTTTTGCCAATTTTAAAAGCATAATTAGGGCAAATTTATTTTTCCACCAATAAATAAGGTGATGCTCAAGAAATATTTATTTGGTTCAAAGTATCTCAATTATTCAGGAAAATGAGATGTAGCAATTTAAAGGGAACTCTAATATTTCACATATACTAGAGAGAACAGACAGTTCTCATGCTTATTCTATTTTATATTTGAGATTTATGTTATCAAAATAATTGTTTAATACTCCATTTCTTGTACATCAAATGCAATTTAGTATATCATGCAGGCATTCAACATTAAATATTTTCTAAAATAAAATATATTTTAAGTATATAATGTTTAGACAAATTATTTACAAAAATTGCCTGTCTCAACTTTCAAATGAGCTTGGATTTTTTTACCAGATTATGTAGAAACTTTGCTATTTAGTCATATTATTTCTTTAATGAGTGATTTCTCTCTGCCCCTAACAGAGAGGAAAATCAAAAGCAATTAAGTTTTTCCAAATATTTGAATCTTTTAGTCTTATGTAATTTTAGCAATTGGGGTAATGTGGAAATATAATTTAGTATTTGTGTAATGTGGGATATACTGTAGGTTATTTCATCTTTACAGACAAGTAATCAAAGAAGGGCAACACATAAGATTCCAATCATAACATTAATTCATTCCATTAGATGCACATCTAGTATCTTTGACCTCTAAGGCATTGATTGTCACATTTATTGCAGTGTTCAAGAATCTGTCAGCCAAAGTAAGAGAATCTGATAGACTCCTAACTACAGAAATAAACAACTACCGGAAATGCCATCTCTAATATTGCAAAGTGTATTGATTTGAATTTACTTTCAATAATTATTTTCTTCAAAAACTAAACACATGGATTTATTAACATCCTAAATTTGGACTAGAACTTGAAGGCCTATTAGCAATTATGGGCAGTATGTTCAAGTAGGAGAAATGCCATTCATCCAATTTACCTCCTGGTGAAATCACCTAAGTGAGTACATCTCAGAACAGGAAAGCCCCAGAGAATGAATAATGATCACTCAGTATGTAGGAAGAGCACACTTTATATTACTTTGCATGCAATGGATGATTGAAAATAACAAAATTATGTTTATGAAGCCCGTATACAAATAATTTGCTTTATTCCCTTTAGTTCCTTAATTCAGGATTGATTATAAATTCTGTAGGTACAACTGAACATGCACTCATTTTCTACCACATCATTTATAATAAAATTTGTAGGGCCACTATTTACGCACATAAAATTGAGTGTGTTCTGTTATGCTATAAGTGGATTAGAATTTTAAGGGATTTTGGATGTCACCTTTTTGGGTTTATGCATATGAAATCACTCTGGGAGGAGGATAGAGGGGCGGAGCAAGATGGCCGAATAGGAACAGCTCCAGTCTCCAACTCCCGGCGCGAGTGACACAGAAGACCGGTGATTTCTGCATTTTCAACTGAGGTACTGGGGTCATCTCACTAGGGAGTGCCGGACAATCGGTGCTGGTCAGCTGCTGCAGCCCGAGCAGCGAGAGCTGAAGCAGGGCGAGGCATCGCCTCACCTGGGAAGCGCAAGGGGGAAGGGAATCCCTTTTCCTAGCCAGGGGAACTGAGACACACAACACCTGGAAAATCGGGTAACTCCCACCCCAATACTGCGTTTTAAGGAAACGGGCACACCAGGAGAATATATCCCACACCTGGCTGGGAGGGTCCCATGCCCACAGATCCTCCCTCATTGCTAACACAGCAGTCTTCGATCTAACCGCAAGGCAGCAGCCAGGCTGGGGGAGGGGCACCCGCCATCGCTGAGGCTTAAGTAGGTAAACAAAGCCGCCGAGAAGCTCGAACTGGGTGGAGCTCACAGCAGCTCAAGGAAACCTGCCTGTCTCTGTAGACTCCACCTCTGGGGACAGGGCACAGTTGACAACAACAACAACAAAAGCAGCAGAAACCTGTGCAGATGCAAACAACTCTGACTGACAGCTTTGAAGAGAGCAGTGGGTCTCCCAACACGGAGGTTGAGATCTGAGAAGGGACAGACTGCCTGCTCAAGTGGGTCCCTGACCTGTGAGTAGCCTAACTGGGAGACATCCCCCACTAGGGGCAGTCTGACACCCCACACCTCACAGGGTGGAGTACACCCCTGAGAGGAAGCTTCCAAAGTAAGAATCAGACAGGTACACTCACTGTTCAGCAATATTGTGTCTTCTGCAAACTCTGCTGCAGATACCCAGGCAAACAGGGTCTGGAGTGGACCTCAAGCAATCTCCAACAGACCTACAGCTGAGAGTCCTGACTATTAGAAGGAAAAATATCAAAGAGGAAGAACACCTATACCAAAACCCCATCAGTACGTCACCATCATCAAAGACCAGAAGCAGATAAAACCACAAAGATGGGGAAAAAGCAGGGCAGAAAAGCTGGAAATTCAAAAATAAGAGTGCTTCACCCCCTGCAAAGGAGCGCAGCCCATCGCCAGCAACGGATCAAAGCTGGTCAGAGAATGACTTTGACGAGATGAGAGAAGGCTTCAGTCCAGCAAACTTCTCAGAGCTAAAGGAGGAATTACGTACCCAGCGCAAAGAAACTAAAAATCTTGAAAAAAGAGTGGAAGAATTGACAGCTAGACTAATTAATGCAGAGAAGGTCATAAACGAAATGACAGAGATGAAAACCATGACACGAGAAATACGTGACAAATGCACAAGCTTCAGTAACCGCCTCAATCAACTGGAAGAAAGAGTATCAGCGATTGAGGATCAAATGAATGAAATGAAGTGAGAAGAGAAACCAAAAGGAAAAAGAAGAAAAAGAAATGAACAAAGCCTGCAAGAAGTATGGGATTATGTAAAAAGACCAAATCTACATCTGATTGGGGTGCCTGAAAGTGAGGGGGAGAATGGAAACAAGTTGGAAAACACTCTTCAGGATATCATCAAGGAGAACTTCCCCAACCTAGCAGGGCAGGCCAACATCCAAATTCAGGAAATACAGAGAACGCCACAAAGATACTCCTCGAGAAGAGCAACTCCAAGGCACATAATTGCCAGATTCACCAAAGTTGAAATGAAGGAAAGAATCTTAAGGGCAGCGAGAGAGAAAGGTTGGCTTACCCACAAAGGGAAGCCCATCAGACTAAAAGCAGATCTCTCGGCAGAAACTCTACAAGCCAGAAGAGAGTGGGGGCCAATATTCAACATTCTTAAAGAAAAGAATTTTAAACCCAGAATTTCATATCCAGCCAAACTAAGTTTCATCAGTGAAAGAGAAATAAAATCCTTTACAGATAAGCAAATGCTTAGAGATTTTGTCACCACCAGGCCTGTCTTACAAGAGACCCTGAAGGAAGCCCTAAACATGGAAAGGAACAACCGCTACCAGCCATTGCAAAAACATGCCAAAATGTAAAGACCATCGAGGCTAGGAAGAAACTGCATCAACTAAGGAGCAAAATAACCAGTTAATATCATAATGTCAGGATCACGTTCACACATAACAATATTAACCTTAAATGTGAATGGACTTAATGCTCCAATTAAAAGACACAGACTGGCAAACTGAATAAAGAGTCAAGACCCATCAGTCTGCTGTCTTCAGGATACCCATCTCACATGCAGAGACATACATAGGCTCAAAATAATGGGATGGAGGAAGATCTACCAAGCAAATGGAGAACAAAAGGAAGCAGGGGTTGCAATCCTAGTCTCTGATAAAATAGACTTTAAACCATCAAAGATCAAAAGAGACAAAGAAGGCCATTACATAATGGTAAAGGGATCAATTCAACAGGAAGAGCTAACTATCCTAAATATATATGCACTCAATACAGGAGCACCCACATTCATAAAGCAAGTCCTTAGAGACTTACAAAGAGACTTATACTCCCATACAATAATAATGGGAGACTTCAACACTCCACTGTCAACATTAGACAGATCAACGAGACAGAAAGTTAACAAGGATATCCAGGAATTGAACTCATCTCTGCACCAAGCGGACCTAATAGACTTCTATAGAACTCTCCACCCCAAGTCAACAGAATATACATTCTTCTCAGCACCACATCACACTTATTCCAAAATTGACCACATAATTGGAAGTAAAGCACTCCTCAGCAAATGTAAAAGAACAGAAATTATAACAAACTGTCTCTCAGACCACAGTGCAATCAAACTAGAACTCAGGACTAAGAAACTCAATCAAAACTGCTCAACTATATGGAAACTGAACAACTTGCTTCTGAATGACTACTGGGTACATAACGAAATGAAGGCAGAAATAAACCCAAATGTCCATCAGTGACAGACTGGATTAAGAAAATGTGGCACATATACACCATGGAATACTATGCAGCCATAAAAAAGGATGAGTTTGTGTCTTTTGTAGAGACATGGATGCAGCTGGAAACCATCATTCTTAGCAAATTATCACAAGAAGAGAAAACCAAACACCGCATGTTCTCACTCATAGGTGGGAACTGAACAATGAGCTCACTTGGACTCGGGAAGGGGAACATCACACACTGGGGCCTATCATAGGGAGGGGGGAGGGGGGAGGGATTGCATTGGGGAGTTATACCTGATATAAATGATGAATTGATGGGTGCTGACGAGTTGATGGGTGCAGCACACCAACATGGCACATGTATACATATGTAACCTGCACGTTATGCACATGTACCCTAGATCTTAAAGTATAATAAAAAAAAATAAAAAAATAAAAAAAAAAAAAAGAAAACAATGAGAACAAAGATACAACATACCAGAATCTCTGGGACACATTTAAAGCAGTGTGTAGAGGGAAATTTACAGCACTAAATGCTCACAAGAGAAAGCAGGAAAGATCTAAAATTGACACTCTAACATCACAATTAAAAGAACTAGAGAGGCAAGAGCAAACACATTCAAAAGCTAGCAGAAGGCAAGAAATAACTAAGATCAGAGCAGAACTGAAGGAGGTAGAGACGCAAAAAACCCTCCAAGAAATCAATGAATCCAGGAGTTGGTTTTTTTAAACGATCAACAAAATTGACAGACCGCTAGCAAGACTAATGAAGAAGAAAAGACAGAGGAATGAAATAGATGCAATAAAAAATGATAAAGGGGATATCACCACCGACCCCACAGAAATACAAACTACCATCAGAGAATACTATAAACCCCTCTACGCAAATCAACTAGAAAATCTAGAAGAAATGGATAATTTCCTGGACACTTACACTCTTCCACGACCAAACCAGGAAGAAGTTGAATCCATGAATAGACCAATAGCAGGCTCTGAAATTGAGGGAACAATTAATAGCCTACCAACCAAAAAAAGCCCAGGACCAGATGGATTCACAGCTGAATTCTACCAGAGGTACAAGGAGGAGCTGGTACCATTCCTTCTGAAACTATTCCAATCAATAGAAAAAGAGGGAATCCTCCCTAACTCATTTTATGAGGCCAACATCATCCTGATAGCAAAGCCTGGCAGAGACACACACACAAAAAAAGAGAATTTTAGACCAATCTCCCTGATGAACATCGATGCAAAAATCCTCAATAAAATACTGGCACACCGGATTCAGCAGCACATCAAAAAGCTTATCCACCATGATCAAGTGGGCTTCATCCCTGGGATGCAAGGCTGGTTTAACATTCACAAATCAATAAACGTAATCCAGCATATCAACAGAACCAAAGACAAGAACCACATGATTATCTCAATAGATGCAGAAAAGGCTTTTGACAAAATTCAACAGCCCTTCATGCTAAAAACGCTCAATAAATTCGGTATTGATGGAACGTACCTCAAAATAGTAAGAGCTATTTATGACAGACCCACAGCTAATATTATAATGAATGGGCAAACCTGGAAAAATTCCCTTTGAAAACTGGCACAAGACAGGGATGCCCTCTCTCACCACTCCTATTCAACATAGTGTTGGAAGTTCTGGCTAGGGCAATCAGGCAAGAGAAAGAAATCAAGGGTATTCAGTTAGGAAAAGAAGAAGTCAAATTGTCCCTGTTTGCAGATGACATGATTGTATATTTAGAAAACCCCATCGTCTCAGCCCAAAATCTCCTTAAGCTGATAAGCAACTTCAGCAAAGTCTCAGGATACAAAATTAATGTGCAAAAAATCTCAAGCATTCTTATACACCAGTAACAGACAAGCAGAGAGCCAAATCAGGAATGAACTTCCATTCACAATTGCTTCAAAGAGAATAAAATACCTAGGAATCCAACTTACAAGGGATGTAAAGGACCTCTTCAAGGAGAACTACAAACCACTGCTCAGGGAAATAAAAGAGGACACAAACAAATGGAAGAACATGCCATGCTCATGGATAGGAAGAATCAATATCGTGAAAATGGCCATACTGCCCAAGGTTATTTATAGATTCAGTGCCATCCCCATCAAGCTACCAATGAGTTTCTTCACCGAATTGGAAAAAACTGCTTTAAAGTTCATATGGAACCAAAAAAGAGCCCGCATTGGCAAGACAATCCTAAGTCAAATGGACAAAGCTGGAGGCATCACGCTAACTGACTTCAAACTATACTACAAGGCTACAGTAACCAAAACAGCATGGTACTGGTACCAAAACAGAGATATAGACCAATGGAACAGAACAGAGTACTCAGAAATAATACCACACATCTACAGCCATCTGATCTTTGACAAACCTGAGAGAAACAAGAATTGGGGAAAGGATTCTATATTTAATAAATGGTGCTGGGAAAATTGGCTAGCCGTAAGTAGAAAGCTGAAACTGGATCCTTTCCTTACTCCTTATACGAAGATTAATTCAAGATGGATTAGAGACTTAAATGTTAGACCTAATACCAGAAAAACCCTTGAAGAAAACCTAGGTAGTACCATTCAGGACATAGGCATGGGCAAGGACTTCATGTCTAAAACACCAAAAGCTATGGCAGCAAAAGCCAAAATTGACAAATGGGATCTAATTAAACTAAAGAGCTTCTGCACAGCAAAAGAAACTACCATCAGAGTGAACAGGCAACCTACAGAATGGGAGAAAATTTTTGCAATCTACTCATCTGACAAAGGGCTAATATCCAGAATCTACAAAGAACTCAAAGAAATATACAAGAAAAAAACAACCCATCAAAAAGTGGTAAAGGATATGAACAGACATTTCTCAAAGGAAGACATTCATACAGCCAACAGACACATGAAAAAATGCTCATCATAACTTGGATCAGAGAAATGCAAATCAAAACCACGATAAGATACCATCTCACACCAGTTAGAATGGCAATCATTAAAAAGTCAGGAAACAACAGGTGCTGGAGAGGATGTGGAGAAATAGGAACACTTTTACACTGTTGGTGGGATTGTAAACTAGTTCAACCATTATGGAAAACAGTATGGCAATTCCTCAAGGATCTAGAACTAGATGTACCATATGACCCAGCCATCCCACTACTGGGTATATACCCAAAGGATTATAAATCATGCTGCTATAAAGACACATGCACACGTATGTTTATTGCGGCACTATTCACAAATGCTTGAATCTAGCAAAGACTTGGAATCAACCCAAATGTCCATCAGTGACAGACTGGATTAAGATAATGAGGCATATATACCCCATGGAATATTATGCAGCTATAAAAAACGATGAGTTTGCGTCCTTTGTAGGGACATGGATGCAGCTGGAAACCATCATTCTTAGCAAACTATCACAAGAAGAGAAAACCAAACACCGCATGTTCTCACTCATAGGTGGGAACTGAACAATGAGCTCACTTGGACTCGAGAAGGGGAACATCAATCACCGGGGCCTATCATGGGGAGGGGGGAGGGGGAGGGATTGCATTGGGAGTTATACCTGATATAAATGATGAATTGATGGGTGCTGACGAGTTGATG
>NW_022316034.1:0-4723 GCF_002776525.5 Piliocolobus tephrosceles
AACTCTGTGAGATGAATTCACACATCACATAGCTGTTTCTCAGAAAGATTGTTTCTAGTTTTTGTCTGAGAATATTTCCCTTTTCACCATATTCCTCAATGCATTCTGTAATATCCCATCACAGATTCCAGGAAAAATGTTTTAGAAAACTTCTCAATGAACATACCAGTGTAACTCTGTGAGATGAAACACATCAAAAAAAAAGTTTCTCAGAAATCTTCTTTCTAGGATTTTTCTGAGGATATTTCCTTGGTCACTATAGGCTTCAATGCAATCCAAAATATCCCTTCTTAGATTCCCCAAAAAGAGTGCTACCAAACTGCTCCAGAAAAAGTATCGTGTCACTCTGTGAGATGAATTCACAAATCACAAAGTAGTTTCTCACAAAGCTTCTTTCTAGTTTTTGTCTGAGGATATATACTTTTTCAGCGCTTGCCTCAATGCACTCGTGAATATCCCTTTGAATTTTCCAGGAAAATAGTGTTAACAAATTGCTACGTGAAAAGAAAGTGTAAACCTGTGACATGAATTCACACATGACAAAAAAGTTTCACAGAAAACTTGTTTTTGGTTTTTATCTGAGGAAATTTCTGTTGTCACTATAGGCTTCAAAGCACTCCCAAATATCCTATTGAAGTTTCCTCAAATGCCGTGTTATCAAACTGCTCAATGAAAAGAATGGTGTAGCACTGTAAGATGAACTCACACATCACAAAGCTGTTTCGAAGAAAGCTTCTTTCTAGTTTTTATCTGAGGATATTTCCTTTTTCACTACAGACCTCAAGGTGCTCTGGAATATCCCTTTACAGATTCCACAAAAACAGTGTTAGCAAAATGCTCCATGAAAAGAACAGTGTAAATCTGTGAGATGAAATAACTCATCACAGAGCAGTTTCTCAGAAAGCTTCTTTTTGGTTTTTACCTGAGGATATTACCTTTGTTACCCTAGACATCAATTTGACCCAAAATATCCTTACTCAGATTCACCAAAAACTGCTACAACACTGTTCTATGAAAAGAATGGTGTAATTCTGTGAGATGAATTCACATATCACAACGATGTTTCTCAGATAACTACTTTATAGTTTTTATCTGAGGATATTTCCTCTTTCACCATATTCCTCAATTTGCTCTGGAATATCCCTTTGCAGATCAAATGAAAAAAGTGTGAGCAAACTTCTCAATGGAAGGAACAGTGTAATTGTGCTAGATAGATTCAAAATTTCTCAATGGAAAGAACGGTGTAATTGTGTGAGATGGATTCACACATCACAAAGCAGATACACAGAAAACTTCACTTTGGTTTTTATCTGAGGATATATCCTGTGACACCATAGGCCTCAATGTGCTCCAAAGTATCCTATTACACATTTCATGAGACCAGTGTTATCAGAATGCTAAGAGAAAGAACGGTGTAACTCTGTGAGATGAATTCACACATCATAAAGACATTTTTCAGAAGGCTTCCTTCTATATTTTTTCTGAGGATATTTTCTTTATCAGTATAGGCCTCAATATACTGCCAAATATCCCTTTACAGATTCCATGAAAACAGTGTTAACAAACTGCTCCTTAAAAAAATAGTATAACTCTGTCAGTTGAAATCACACATCAAAAAGAAATTTCTCAAAAACTGTCTTTCTCGTTTTTATCTGAGGGAATTTCCTTAGTCAGCATCGGCTTCAATGTACTCAAAAATATCCCAGTGCAGATTCCATGAAAATGGTGTTATTGAGTGAAGGGGTGGAGCAAGATGGCCGAATAGGAATAGCTCCAGTCTCCAACTCCCAGTGCCAGCGACACAGAAGACCGGTGATTTCTGCATTTTCAACTGAGGTACTGGGGTCATCTCACAAGGGAGTGACGGACAATTGGTGCTGGTCAGCTTCTGCAGCCTGACCAGCGAGAACTGAAGCAGGGCGAGGCATCACCTCACCTGGGAAGAGCAAGGGGGAAGGGAGTCCCTTTTCCTAGCCAGGGGAATTGAGACACACAACACTTGGAAACTCGGGTGACTCCAACCACAATACTGCGCTTTGAGCAAACGGGCACACCAGGAGATTGTATCCCACACCTGGCTGGGGGGGGTCCCACGGCCACTGAGCCTCCCTCATTGCTAGCACAGCAGTCTGCAATCTAACCGCAAGGCAGCAGCGAGGCTGGGGGAGGGGCGCCCGCCATTGCTGAGGCTTAAGTAGGTAAACAAAGCCACTGGGAAACTCGAACTGGGTGGAGCTCAGAGCAGCTCAAGGAAACCTGCCTGTCTCTGTAGACTCCACCTCTGGGGACAGGGCACAGCTAAACAACAACAACAAAAAAGCAGCTGGAACCTCTGCAGATGCAAACGACTCTGTCTGACAGCTTTGAAGAGAGCAGTGGATCTCCCCACACGGAGGTTGAGATCTGAGAAGGGACAGACTACCTACTCAAGTGGGTCCCTGATCCCTGAGAAGCCTAACTGGGAGCCATCCCCCACTAGGGGCACTCTGACATCCCACACCTCGCAGGGAGGAGTACACTTTCGAGAGGAAGCTTCCAAAGTAAGAATCACACAGGTACACTCACTGTTCAGCAATATTCTATTTTCTGAAAACTCTGCTGCTGATACCCAGGCAAACAGGGTCTGGAGTGGACCTCAAGCAATCTCTAACAGACCTGCAGCTGAGGGTCCTGACTGCTAGAAGGAAAACTATCAAACAGGAAGGACACCTATACCAAAACCCCATCAGTACATCACTATCATCAAAGACCAGAGGCAGATAAAACCACAAAGATGGGGAAAAAGCAGGGCAGAAAAGCTGGAAATTCAAAAAATAAGAGTGCATCTCCCCCTGCAAAGGAGCACAGCTCATCACCAGCAATGGATTAAAGCTGGTCAGAGAATGACTTTGATGAGATGAGAGAAGAAAGTTTCAGTCCATCAAAATTCTCAGAGCTAAAGGAGGAATTACATACCCAGCACAAAAAAACTAAAAATCTTGACAGAAGAGTGGAAGAATTGACAGCTAGAATAATTAATGCAGAGAAGGTCATAAACGAAATGACAGAGATAAAAACCATGACACGAGAAATATGTGACAAATCCACAAGTTTCAGTAACCGACTCGATCAACTGGAAGAAAGAATATCAGCGATTGAGGATCACATGAATGAAATGAAGCGAGAAGATAAACCAAAAGAAAAAAAGAAAAAGAAATGAACAAAGCCTGCAAGAAGTATGGGATTATGTAAAAAGACCAAATCTACGTCTGATTGGGGTGCCTGAAAGTGAGGGGGAAAACGGAACCAAGTTGGAAAACACTCTTCAGGATATCATCCAGGAGAACTTCCCCAACCTAGTAAGGCAGGCCAACATTCAAATTCAGGAAATACAGAGAACGCCACAAAGATACTCCTCCAGAAGAGCAACTCCAAGACACATGATTGCCAGATTCACCAAAGTTGAAATGAAGGAAAAAATCTTAAGGGCAGCCAGAGAGAAAGGTTGGGTTACCCACAAAGGAAGCCCAACAGACTAACAGCAGATCTCTCGGCAGAAACTCTACAAGCCAGAAGAGAGTGGGGGCCAATATTCAACATTTTAAAGAAAAGAATTTTAAACCCAGAATTTCATATCCTACCAAACTAAGTTTCATAAGTGAAGGAGAAATAAAATCCCTTACAGATAAGCAAATTCTTAGAGATTTTGTCACCACCAGGCCTGCCTTACAAGGGACCCTGAAGGAAGCCTTAAACACGGAAAGGAACAACCGGTAAAAGCCATTGCAAAAACATGCCAAAATGTAAAGACCATCGAGGCTAGGAAGAAACTGCATCAACTAAGGAGGAAAATAACCAGTTAATAGCATAATGGCAGGATCAAGTTCACACATAACAATAATAACCTTAAACGTAAATGGACTAAAGGCTCCAATTAAAAGATACAGACAGCAAACTGGATAAAGAGTCAAGACCCATCAGTCTGCTATATTCCCAATTAAAAGATGCAGACTGGCAAACTGGATAAAGAGTCAAGACCCATCAGTCTGCTGCATTCAGGAGACCCATCTCACATGCAGAGACATACATAGGCTCAAAATAAAGGGATAGAGAAAGATCTACCAAGCAAATGGAGAACAAAAAAAAGCAGGGGTTGCAATACTAGTTTCTGAAAAAACAGACTTTAAACCATCAAAGATCAAAAGAGACAAAGAAGGCCATTACATAATGGTAAAGAAATCAATTCAGCAGGAAGAGCTAAGTATCCTAAATATATATGCACCCAATACAGAAGCACCCAGATTCATAAAACAAGTCCTTAGAGACTTGCAAAGAGACTTAGACTCCCATACAATAATAATGGGAGACTTCAACACTCCACTGTCAACATTAGACAGATCAACGAGACAGAAAGTTAACAAGGATATCCAGGAATTGAACTCATCTCTGCACCAAGCGGACCTCATAGACATCTATAGAACTCTCCATCCCGAATCAACAAAATATACATTCTTCTCAGCACCACATCGCACTTATTCCAAAATTGACCACATAATTGGAAGTAAAGCACTCCTCAGCAAATGTAAAAAACAGAAATTATAACAAACTATCTCTCAGACCACAGTGCAATCAAACTAGAACTCAGGACTAAGAAACTCAATCAAAACCGCTCAACTACATGGAAACTGAACAACCTTCTCCTGAATGACTACTGGGTACGTAACAAAATGAAGGCAGAAATAAA
>NW_022316034.1:4823-8645 GCF_002776525.5 Piliocolobus tephrosceles
ATGTTGACAGATCAACGAGACAGAAAGTTAACAAGGATATCCAGGAATTGAACTCATCTCTGCACCAAGCGGACCTCATAGACATCTATAGAACTCTCCATCCCGAATCAACAAAATATACATTCTTCTCAGCACCACATCACACTTATTCCAAAATTGACCACATAATTGGAAGTAAAGCACTCCTCAGCAAATGTAAAAAACAGAAATTATAACAAACTGTCTCTCAGACCACAGTGCAATCAAACTAGAACTCAGGACTAAGAAACTCAATCAAAACCGCTCAACTACATGGAAACTGAACAACCTGCTCCTGAATGACTACTGGGTATGTAACAAAATGAAGGCAGAAATAAAGATGTTCTTTGAAACCAATGAGAACAAAGATACAACATACCAGAATCTCTGGGACAAATTTAAAGCAGTGTGTAGAGGGAAATTTATAGCACTAAATGCCCACAAGAGAAAGCAGGAAAGATCTAAAATTGACACTCTAACATCACAATTAAAAGAACTAGAGAGGCAAGAGCAAACACATTCAAAAGCTAGCAGAAGGCAAGAAATAAGGACGATCAGAGCAGAACTAAAGGAGATAGAGACACAAAAATCCCTCCAAAAAATCAATGAATCCAGGAGTTGGTTTTTTGAAAAGATCAACAAAATTGACAGACCACTAGCAAGACTAATAAAGAAGAAAAAAGAGAAGAATCAAATAGACGCAATAAAAAAATGATGGATTTCACCACGGACCCCACAGAAATACAAACTACCATCAGAGAATACTATAAACACCTCTACACAAATGAACTAAAAAATCTAGAAGAAATGGATAATTTTCTGGACACTTACATTCTCCCAATATTCAACCAGGAAGAAGTTGAATTTCTGAATATACCAATAGCAGGCTCTGAAATTGGGGCAATAATTAATAGCCTATCAAACAAAAAAAGTCCAGGACCAGATGGATGCACAGCTGAATTCTACCAGAGGTACAAGGAGGAGCTGGTACCATTCCTTCTGAAACTATTCCAATCAATAGAAAAGGAGGGATCCCTCCCTAATTCATTTTATGAGGCCAACATCATCCTGATACCAACGCCTGCCAGAGACAAAACAAAAAAAGAGAATTTTAAACCAATATCCCTGATGAACATTGGTGCAAAAATCCTCAATAAAATACTGGCAAACCGGATTCAGCAGCACATCAAAAAGCTTATCCACCATGATCAAGTGGGCTTCATCCCTGGGATGCAAGGCTGGTTCAACTTATGCAAATCAATACACGTAATCCAACATATAAACAGAACCAAAGACAAAAACCACATGATTATCTCTATAGATGCAGGAAAGGCCTTGACAAGATTCAACAGCCCTTCATGTTAAAAATTCTCAGTAAATTCGGTATTGATGGAACGTATCTCAAAATAATAAGAGCTATTTATAACAAACCCACAGCCAATATCATACTGAATGGACAAAAACTGGAAGCATTCCCTTTGAAAACAGGTACGAGACAGAGATGCACTCTCTCACGCCTCCTATTCAACGTAGTGTTGGAAGTTCTAGCTAGGGAAATCAGACAAGAGAAAGAAATAAGAAGTATTCAGTTAGGAAAAGAAGAAGTCAAATTGTCTCTGTTTGCAGATGACATGATTGTATATTTAGAAAACTTCATTGTCTCAGCCCCAAATCTCCTTAAGCTGATAAGCAACTTCAGCAAAGTCTCAGGATACAAAATTAATGTGCAAAAATCACAAGCATTCTTATACACCAGTAACAGCAAACAGAGAGCCAAATCATGAATGAACTCCCATTGACAATTGCTTCAAAGAGAATAAAATACCTAGGAATCCAACTTACAAGGGATGTAAAGGACCTCCTAAAGGAAAATTACAAACCATTGTTCAGTGAAATAAAATAGGACACAAAAAAATGGAAGAACATACCATGCTCATGGATAGGAAAAATCAATATTGTGAAAATGGCCATACTGCCCAAGGTAATTTATAGATTCAATGCCATCCCCATCAATCTACCAATGAGTTTCTTCACAGAATTGGAAAAAACTGCTTCAAAGATTATTTGAACAACAAAAAGAGCCCGCGTTGCCAAGACAATCCTAAGTCAAAAGAACAAAGCTGGAGGCATCAAGCTACCTGACTTGAAACTGTACTACAAGGCTACAGTAACCAAAACAACATGGTACTGGTACCAAAACAGAGATATAGACCAATGGAACAGAACAGAGCCTTCAGAAATAATACCACACATCTGCAGCCATCTGATCTTTGACACACCTGAGAGAAACAAGAAATGGGGAATGGATTCCCTATTTAATAAATGGTGCTGGGAAAATTGGCTAGCTGTAAGTAGAAAACTGAAACTGGATCCTTTCCTTACTCCTTATACGAAAATAAATTCAAGATGTATTAGAGACTTAAACGTTAGACCTAATACCATAAAAACCCTAGAAGAAATCCTAGGTAATACCATTCAGGACATAGGCATGGGCAAGGACTTCATGTCTAAAACAGCAAGAGCAGTGGCAACAAAAGCCAAAATTGACAAATGGGATCTAATTAAACTAAAAAGCATCTACACAGCAAAAGAAAAATCAGAGTGAACAGGCAACATACACAATCGGAGAAAAATTTTACAATCTACTCATCTGACAAAGGGCTAATATCCAGAACCTACAAAGAACTCAAACAAATTTACAAGAAAAAGATCAAACAACCCCATCAAAAAGTGGGCAAGGGATATGAACAGACATTTCTCAAAAGAAGACATGCATGCAGCCAACAGACACATGAAAGAATGCTCATCATCACTGGCCATCAGAGAAATGCAAATCAAAACCACAATGAGATACCATCTCACACCAGTTAGAATGGCAATCATTAAAAAGTCAGGAAACAGCAGGTGCTGGAGAGGATGTGGAGAAATAGGAACACTTTTACACTGTTGGTGGGATTGTAAACTAGTTCTACCATTATGGAAAACAGTATGGCAATTCCGCAAGGATCTAGAGCTAGAAGTACCATATGAACCAGCCACCCCATTGCTGGGTATATACCCAAAGGATTATAAATCATGCTGCTCTAAAGAAACATGCACATGTATGTTCATTACGGCACTATTCACAATAGCAAAGACTTGGAATCAACCCAAATGTCCATCAGTGACAGACTGGATTAAGAAAATGTGGCACATATACACCATGGAATACTATGCAGCCATAAAAAAGGATGAGTTTTTGTCCTTTGTAGGGACATGGATGCAGCTGGAAACCATTATTCTCAGCAAACTATCACAAGAACAGAAAACCAAACACTGCATGTTTTCACTCATAGGTGGGAACTGAGCAATGAGATCACTTGGATTTGGGAAGGGGAATATCACACACCAGGGCCTATCATGGGAAGGGGGGATGGGGGAGGGATTGCATTGGGAGTTATACCTGATGTAAATGAGTTGATGGGTGCTGACGAGTTGATGGGTGCAGTACACGAACATGGCACAAGTATATATATGTAACAAACCTCCACGTTATGCACATGTACCCTAGAACTTAAAGTATAATAAAAAAATAAAAGAAAATGGTGTTATCAAACTGCTCAATGAATAGAACAGTGCAACTCTGTTAGATGAATTCACATATCACAAAGCAGTTTCTGAGAAAGCTTCTTTCTAGTTTTTATCTGAGGATGTTTCCTTTTTCACCATAGTCCTCAATTTGCTACCAAATATCCCATTTCAGATTTAACGAAAAAATTGTTAGCAAACTTCTCAATGAAAAGAATTTTGTAACACTGTGACATG
>NW_022316035.1:0-3822 GCF_002776525.5 Piliocolobus tephrosceles
CATGTCACAGTGTTACAAAATTCTTTTCATTGAGAAGTTTGCTAACAATTTTTTCGTTAAATCTGAAATGGGATATTTGGTAGCAAATTGAGGACTATGGTGAAAAAGGAAACATCCTCAGATAAAAACTAGAAAGAAGCTTTCTCAGAAACTGCTTTGTGATATGTGAATTCATCTAACAGAGTTGCACTGTTCTATTCATTGAGCAGTTTGATAACACCATTTTCTTTTATTTTTTTATTATACTTTAAGTTCTAGGGTACATGTGCATAACGTGGAGGTTTGTTACATATATATACTTGTGCCATGTTCGTGTACTGCACCCATCAACTCGTCAGCACCCATCAACTCATTTACATCAGGTATAACTCCCAATGCAATCCCTCCCCCATCCCCCCTTCCCATGATAGGCCCTGGTGTGTGATATTCCCCTTCCCAAATCCAAGTGATCTCATTGCTCAGTTCCCACCTATGAGTGAAAACATGCAGTGTTTGGTTTTCTGTTCTTGTGATAGTTTGCTGAGAATAATGGTTTCCAGCTGCATCCATGTCCCTACAAAGGACAAAAACTCATCCTTTTTTATGGCTGCATAGTATTCCATGGTGTATATGTGCCACATTTTCTTAATCCAGTCTGTCACTGATGGACATTTGGGTTGATTCCAAGTCTTTGCTATTGTGAATAGTGCCGTAATGAACATACATGTGCATGTTTCTTTAGAGCAGCATGATTTATAATCCTTTGGGTATATACCCAGCAATGGGGTGGCTGGTTCATATGGTACTTCTAGCTCTAGATCCTTGCGGAATTGCCATACTGTTTTCCATAATGGTAGAACTAGTTTACAATCCCACCAACAGTGTAAAAGTGTTCCTATTTCTCCACATCCTCTCCAGCACCTGCTGTTTCCTGACTTTTTAATGATTGCCATTCTAACTGGTGTGAGATGGTATCTCATTGTGGTTTTGATTTGCATTTCTCTGATGGCCAGTGATGATGAGCATTCTTTCATGTGTCTGTTGGCTGCATGCATGTCTTCTTTTGAGAAATGTCTGTTCATATCCCTTGCCCACTTTTTGATGGGGTTGTTTGATCTTTTTCTTGTAAATTTGTTTGAGTTCTTTGTAGGTTCTGGATATTAGCCCTTTGTCAGATGAGTAGATTGTAAAATTTTTCTCCGATTGTGTATGTTGCCTGTTCACTCTGATTTTTCTTTTGCTGTGTAGATGCTTTTTAGTTTAATTAGATCCCATTTGTCAATTTTGGCTTTTGTTGCCACTGCTCTTGCTGTTTTAGACATGAAGTCCTTGCCCATGCCTATGTCCTGAATGGTATTACCTAGGATTTCTTCTAGGGTTTTTATGGTATTAGGTCTAACGTTTAAGTCTCTAATACATCTTGAATTTATTTTCGTATAAGGAGTAAGGAAAGGATCCAGTTTCAGTTTTCTACTTACAGCTAGCCAATTTTCCCAGCACCATTTATTAAATAGGGAATCCATTCCCCATTTCTTGTTTCTCTCAGGTGTGTCAAAGATCAGATGGCTGCAGATGTGTGGTATTATTTCTGAAGGCTCTGTTCTGTTCCATTGGTCTATATCTCTGTTTTGGTACCAGTACCATGTTGTTTTGGTTACTGTAGCCTTGTAGTACAGTTTCAAGTCAGGTAGCTTGATGCCTCCAGCTTTGTTCTTTTGACTTAGGATTGTCTTGGCAACGCGGGCTCTTTTTGTTGTTCAAATAATCTTTGAAGCAGTTTTTTCCAATTCTGTGAAGAAACTCATTGGTAGATTGATGGGGATGGCATTGAATCTATAAATTACCTTGGGCAGTATGGCCATTTTCACAATATTGATTTTTCCTATCCATGAGCATGGTATGTTCTTCCATTTTTTTGTGTCCTATTTTATTTCACTGAACAATGGTTTGTAATTTTCCTTTAGGAGGTCCTTTACATCCCTTGTAAGTTGGATTCCTAGGTATTTTATTCTCTTTGAAGCAATTGTCAATGGGAGTTCATTCATGATTTGGCTCTCTGTTTGCTGTTACTGGTGTATAAGAATGCTTGTGATTTTTGCACATTAATTTTGTATCCTGAGACTTTGCTGAAGTTGCTTATCAGCTTAAGGAGATTTGGGGCTGAGACAATGAAGTTTTCTAAATATACAATCATGTCATCTGCAAACAGAGACAATTTGACTTCTTCTTTTCCTAACTGAATACTTCTTATTTCTTTCTCTTGTCTGATTTCCCTAGCTAGAACTTCCAACACTACGTTGAATAGGAGGCGTGAGAGAGTGCATCTCTGTCTCGTACCTGTTTTCAAAGGGAATGCTTCCAGTTTTTGTCCATTCAGTATGATATTGGCTGTGGGTTTGTTATAAATAGCTCTTATTATTTTGAGATACGTTCCATCAATACCGAATTTACTGAGAATTTTTAACATGAAGGGCTGTTGAATCTTGTCAAGGCCTTTCCTGCATCTATAGAGATAATCATGTGGTTTTTGTCTTTGGTTCTGTTTATATGTTGGATTACGTGTATTGATTTGCATAAGTTGAACCAGCCTTGCATCCCAGGGATGAAGCCCACTTGATCATGGTGGATAAGCTTTTTGATGTGCTGCTGAATCCGGTTTGCCAGTATTTTATTGAGGATTTTTGCACCAATGTTCATCAGGGATATTGGTTTAAAATTCTCTTTTTTTGTTTTGTCTCTGGCAGGCGTTGGTATCAGGATGATGTTGGCCTCATAAAATGAATTAGGGAGGGATCCCTCCTTTTCTATTGATTGGAATAGTTTCAGAAGGAATGGTACCAGCTCCTCCTTGTACCTCTGGTAGAATTCAGCTGTGCATCCATCTGGTCCTGGACTTTTTTTGTTTGATAGGCTATTAATTATTGCCCCAATTTCAGAGCCTGCTATTGGTATATTCAGAAATTCAACTTCTTCCTGGTTGAATATTGGGAGAATGTAAGTGTCCAGAAAATTATCCATTTCTTCTAGATTTTTTAGTTCATTTGTGTAGAGGTGTTTATAGTATTCTCTGATGGTAGTTTGTATTTCTGTGGGGTCCGTGGTGAAATCCATCATTTTTTTATTGCGTCTATTTGATTCTTCTCTTTTTTCTTCTTTATTAGTCTTGCTAGTGGTCTGTCAATTTTGTTGATCTTTTCAAAAAACCAACTCCTGGATTCATTGATTTTTTGGAGGGATTTTTGTGTCTCTATCTCCTTTAGTTCTGCTCTGATCGTCCTTATTTCTTGCCTTCTGCTAGCTTTTGAATGTGTTTGCTCTTGCCTCTCTAGTTCTTTTAATTGTGATGTTAGAGTGTCAATTTTAGATCTTTCCTGCTTTCTCTTGTGGGCATTTAGTGCTATAAATTTCCCTCTACACACTGCTTTAAATTTGTCCCAGAGATTCTGGTATGTTGTATCTTTGTTCTCATTGGTTTCAAAGAACATCTTTATTTCTGCCTTCATTTTGTTACATACCCAGTAGTCATTCAGGAGCAGGTTGTTCAGTTTCCATGTAGTTGAGCGGTTTTGATTGAGTTTCTTAGTCCTGAGTTCTAGTTTGATTGCACTGTGGTCTGAGAGACAGTTTGTTATAATTTCTGTTTTTTACATTTGCTGAGGAGTGCTTTACTTCCAATTATGTGGTCAATTTTGGAATAAGTGTGATGTGGTGCTGAGAAGAATGTATATTTTGTTGATTCGGGATGGAGAGTTCTATAGATGTCTATGAGGTCCGCTTGGTGCAGAGATGAGTTCAATTCCTGGATATCCTTGTTAACTTTCTGTCTCGTTGATCTGTCAACAT
>NW_022316035.1:3922-8645 GCF_002776525.5 Piliocolobus tephrosceles
TTTATTTCTGCCTTCATTTTGTTACGTACCCAGTAGTCATTCAGGAGAAGGTTGTTCAGTTTCCATGTAGTTGAGCGGTTTTGATTGAGTTTCTTAGTCCTGAGTTCTAGTTTGATTGCACTGTGGTCTGAGAGATAGTTTGTTATAATTTCTGTTTTTTACATTTGCTGAGGAGTGCTTTACTTCCAATTATGTGGTCAATTTTGGAATAAGTGCGATGTGGTGCTGAGAAGAATGTATATTTTGTTGATTCGGGATGGAGAGTTCTATAGATGTCTATGAGGTCCGCTTGGTGCAGAGATGAGTTCAATTCCTGGATATCCTTGTTAACTTTCTGTCTCGTTGATCTGTCTAATGTTGACAGTGGAGTGTTGAAGTCTCCCATTATTATTGTATGGGAGTCTAAGTCTCTTTGCAAGTCTCTAAGGACTTGTTTTATGAATCTGGGTGCTTCTGTATTGGGTGCATATATATTTAGGATACTTAGCTCTTCCTGCTGAATTGATTTCTTTACCATTATGTAATGGCCTTCTTTGTCTCTTTTGATCTTTGATGGTTTAAAGTCTGTTTTTTCAGAAACTAGTATTGCAACCCCTGCTTTTTTTTGTTCTCCATTTGCTTGGTAGATCTTTCTCTATCCCTTTATTTTGAGCCTATGTATGTCTCTGCATGTGAGATGGGTCTCCTGAATGCAGCAGACTGATGGGTCTTGACTCTTTATCCAGTTTGCCAGTCTGCATCTTTTAATTGGGAATATAGCAGACTGATGGGTCTTGACTCTTTATCCAGTTTGCTGTCTGTATCTTTTAATTGGAGCCTTTAGTCCATTTACGTTTAAGGTTATTATTGTTATGTGTGAACTTGATCCTGCCATTATGCTATTAACTGGTTATTTTCCTCCTTAGTTGATGCAGTTTCTTCCTAGCCTCGATGGTCTTTACATTTTGGCATGTTTTTGCAATGGCTTTTACCGGTTGTTCCTTTCCGTGTTTAAGGCTTCCTTCAGGGTCCCTTGTAAGGCAGGCCTGGTGGTGACAAAATCTCTAAGAATTTGCTTATCTGTAAGGGATTTTATTTCTCCTTCACTTATGAAACTTAGTTTGGTAGGATATGAAATTCTGGGTTTAAAATTCTTTTCTTTAAAATGTTGAATATTGGCCCCCACTCTCTTCTGGCTTGTAGAGTTTCTGCCGAGAGATCTGCTGTTAGTCTGTTGGGCTTCCTTTGTGGGTAACCCAACCTTTCTCTCTGGCTGCCCTTAAGATTTTTTCCTTCATTTCAACTTTGGTGAATCTGGCAATCATGTGTCTTGGAGTTGCTCTTCTGGAGGAGTATCTTTGTGGCGTTCTCTGTATTTCCTGAATTTGAATGTTGGCCTGCCTTACTAGGTTGGGGAAGTTCTCCTGGATGATATCCTGAAGAGTGTTTTCCAACTTGGTTCCGTTTTCCCCCTCACTTTCAGGCACCCCAATCAGACGTAGATTTGGTCTTTTTACATAATCCCATACTTCTTGCAGGCTTTGTTCATTTCTTTTTCTTTTTTTCTTTTGGTTTATCTTCTCGCTTCATTTCATTCATGTGATCCTCAATCGCTGATATTCTTTCTTCCAGTTGATCGAGTCGGTTACTGAAACTTGTGGATTTGTCACATATTTCTCGTGTCATGGTTTTTATCTCTGTCATTTCGTTTATGACCTTCTCTGCATTAATTATTCTAGCTGTCAATTCTTCCACTCTTCTGTCAAGATTTTTAGTTTTTTTGTGCTGGGTATGTAATTCCTCCTTTAGCTCTGAGAATTTTGATGGACTGAAACTTTCTTCTCTCATCTCATCAAAGTCATTCTCTGACCAGCTTTAATCCATTGCTGGTGATGAGCTGTGCTCCTTTGCAGGGGGAGATGCACTCTTATTTTTTGAATTTCCAGCTTTTCTGCCCTGCTTTTTCCCCATCTTTGTGGTTTTATCTGCCTCTGGTCTTTGATGATAGTGATGTACTGATGGGGTTTTGGTATAGGTGTCCTTCCTGTTTGATAGTTTTCCTTCTAGCAGTCAGGACCCTCAGCTGCAGGTCTGTTAGAGATTGCTTGAGGTCCACTCCAGACCCTGTTTGCCTGGGTATCAGCAGCAGAGTTTTCAGAAAATAGAATATTGCTGAACAGTGAGTGTACCTGTGTGATTCTTACTTTGGAAGCTTCCTCTCGAAAGTGTACTCCTCCCTGCGAGGTGTGGGATGTCAGAGTGCCCCTAGTGGGGGATGGCTCCCAGTTAGGCTTCTCAGGGATCAGGGACCCACTTGAGTAGGTAGTCTGTCCCTTCTCAGATCTCAACCTCCGTGTGGGGAGATCCACTGCTCTCTTCAAAGCTGTCAGACAGAGTCGTTTGCATCTGCAGAGGTTCCAGCTGCTTTTTTGTTGTTGTTGTTTAGCTGTGCCCTGTCCCCAGAGGTGGAGTCTACAGAGACAGGCAGGTTTCCTTGAGCTGCTCTGAGCTCCACCCAGTTCGAGTTTCCCAGTGGCTTTGTTTACCTACTTAAGCCTCAGCAATGGCGGGCGCCCCTCCCCCAGCCTCGCTGCTGCCTTGCGGTTAGATTGCAGACTGCTGTGCTAGCAATGAGGGAGGCTCAGTGGCCGTGGGACCCCCCCCAGCCAGGTGTGGGATACAATCTCCTGGTGTGCCCGTTTGCTCAAAGCGCAGTATTGTGGTTGGAGTCACCCGAGTTTCCAAGTGTTGTGTGTCTCAATTCCCCTGGCTAGGAAAAGGGACTCCCTTCCCCCTTGCTCTTCCCAGGTGAGGTGATGCCTCGCCCTGCTTCAGTTCTCGCTGGTCAGGCTGCAGAAGCTGACCAGCACCAATTGTCCGTCACTCCCTTGTGAGATGACCCCAGTACCTCAGTTGAAAATGCAGAAATCACCGGTCTTCTGTGTCGCTGGCACTGGGAGTTGGAGACTGGAGCTATTCCTATTCGGCCATCTTGCTCCACCCCTTCACTCAATAACACCATTTTCATGGAATCTGCACTGGGATATTTTTGAGTACATTGAAGCCGATGCTGACTAAGGAAATTCCCTCAGATAAAAACGAGAAAGACAGTTTTTGAGAAATTTCTTTTTGATGTGTGATTTCAACTGACAGAGTTATACTATTTTTTTAAGGAGCAGTTTGTTAACACTGTTTTCATGGAATCTGTAAAGGGATATTTGGCAGTATATTGAGGCCTATACTGATAAAGAAAATATCCTCAGAAAAAATATAGAAGGAAGCCTTCTGAAAAATGTCTTTATGATGTGTGAATTCATCTCACAGAGTTACACCGTTCTTTCTCTTAGCATTCTGATAACACTGGTCTCATGAAATGTGTAATAGGATACTTTGGAGCACATTGAGGCCTATGGTGTCACAGGATATATCCTCAGATAAAAACCAAAGTGAAGTTTTCTGTGTATCTGCTTTGTGATGTGTGAATCCATCTCACACAATTACACCGTTCTTTCCATTGAGAAATTTTGAATCTATCTAGCACAATTACACTGTTCCTTCCATTGAGAAGTTTGCTCACACTTTTTTCATTTGATCTGCAAAGGGATATTCCAGAGCAAATTGAGGAATATGGTGAAAGAGGAAATATCCTCAGATAAAAACTATAAAGTAGTTATCTGAGAAACATCGTTGTGATATGTGAATTCATCTCACAGAATTACACCATTCTTTTCATAGAACAGTGTTGTAGCAGTTTTTGGTGAATCTGAGTAAGGATATTTTGGGTCAAATTGATGTCTAGGGTAACAAAGGTAATATCCTCAGGTAAAAACCAAAAAGAAGCTTTCTGAGAAACTGCTCTGTGATGAGTTATTTCATCTCACAGATTTACACTGTTCTTTTCATGGAGCATTTTGCTAACACTGTTTTTGTGGAATCTGTAAAGGGATATTCCAGAGCACCTTGAGGTCTGTAGTGAAAAAGGAAATATCCTCAGATAAAAACTAGAAAGAAGCTTTCTTCGAAACAGCTTTGTGATGTGTGAGTTCATCTTACAGTGCTACACCATTCTTTTCATTGAGCAGTTTGATAACACGGCATTTGAGGAAACTTCAATAGGATATTTGGGAGTGCTTTGAAGCCTATAGTGACAACAGAAATTTCCTCAGATAAAAACCAAAAACAAGTTTTCTGTGAAACTTTTTTGTCATGTGTGAATTCATGTCACAGGTTTACACTTTCTTTTCACGTAGCAATTTGTTAACACTATTTTCCTGGAAAATTCAAAGGGATATTCACGAGTGCATTGAGGCAAGCGCTGAAAAAGTATATATCCTCAGACAAAAACTAGAAAGAAGCTTTGTGAGAAACTACTTTGTGATTTGTGAATTCATCTCACAGAGTGACACGATACTTTTTCTGGAGCAGTTTGGTAGCACTCTTTTTGGGGAATCTAAGAAGGGATATTTTGGATTGCATTGAAGCCTATAGTGACCAAGGAAATATCCTCAGAAAAATCCTAGAAAGAAGATTTCTGAGAAACTTTTTTTTTGATGTGTTTCATCTCACAGAGTTACACTGGTATGTTCATTGAGAAGTTTTCTAAAACATTTTTCCTGGAATCTGTGATGGGATATTACAGAATGCATTGAGGAATATGGTGAAAAGGGAAATATTCTCAGACAAAAACTAGAAACAATCTTTCTGAGAAACAGCTATGTGATGTGTGAATTCATCTCACAGAGTT
>NW_022316036.1:0-1944 GCF_002776525.5 Piliocolobus tephrosceles
AACTCTGTGAGATGAATTCACACATCACATAGCTGTTTCTCAGAAAGCTTGTTTCTAGTTTTTGTCTGAGGATATTTCCCTTTTCACCATATTCCTCAATGCGTTCTGTAATATCCCATCACAGATTCCAGGAAAAATGTTTTAGAAAACTTCTCAATGAACATACCAGTGTAACTCTGTGAGATGAACCACATATCAAAAAAAAAGTTTCTCAGAAATCTTCTTTCTAGGTTTTTTCTGAGGATATTTCCTTTGTCCCTATAGGCTTCAATGCAATCCAAAATATCCCTTCTTAGATTCCCCAAAAAGAGTGCTACCAAACTGCTCCAGAAAAAGAATCGTGTCACTCTGTGAGATGAATTCACAAATCACAAAGTAGTTTCCCAGAAAGCTTCTTTCTAGTTTTTGTCTGAGGATATATACTTTTTCACCACTTGCCTCAATGCACTCGTGAATATTCCTTTGAATATTCCAGGAAAATAGTGTTAGCAAACTGCTACGTGAAAAGTGTAAACCTGTGAGATGAATTCACACATGACAAAAAAGTTTCACAGAAAACTTTTTTTGGTTTTTATCTGAGGAAATTTCCGTTGTCACTATAGGCTGCAAAGTGCTCCCAAATATCCTATTGCAGTTTCCTCAAATGCCGTGTTATCAAACTGCTCAATGAAAAGAATGGTGTAGCACTGTAAGATGAACTCACACATCACAAAGCTGTTTCAAAGAAAGCTTCTTTCTAGTTTTTACCTGAGGATATTTCCTTTTTCACTACAGGCCTCAAGGTGCTCTGGAATATCCCTTTGCAGATTCCACGAAAACAGTGTTAGCAAAATGCTCCATGAAAAGAAAGGTGTAAATCTGTGAGATGAAATAACACATCACAAAGCAGTTTCTCAGAAAGCTTCTTTTTGGTTTTTGCCTGAAGATATTACCTTTGTTACCATAGGCATCAATGTGACCCAAAATATCCCTACTCGGATTCACCAAAAACTGTGCTATGACACTATTCTATGAAAAGAATGGTGTAACTCTGTGAGATGAATTCACATATCACAATGATGTTTCTCAGATAACTACTTTATAGTTTTTATCTGAGGATATTTCCTCTTTCACCATATTCCTCAATTTGCTCCTGAATATCCCTTTGCAGATCAAATGAAAAAGGTGTTAGCAAACTTCTCAATGGAAGGAGCAGTGTAATTGTGTGAGATGGATTCAAAATTTCTCAATGGAAAGAACGGTGTAATTGTGTGAGATGGATTCACACATCACAAAGCAGATACTCGGAAAGCTTCATTTTGGTTTTTATCTGAGGGTATATCCTTTGTCAACATAGGCTTCAATGTGCTCCAAAGTATCCTATTACACATTTCATGAAACCAGTGTTATCAGACTGCTAAGGGAAAGAACGGTGTAACTCTGTGAGATGAATTCACACATCACAAAGAAGTTTTTCAGAAGGCTTCCTTCTATAATTTTTCTGAGGATATTTTCTTTATCAGTATTGGCCTCAATATACTGCCAAATACCCCTTTGCAGATTCCATGAAAACAGTGTTAGCAAACTGCTCCTTGAAAAAATAGTATAACTCTGTCAGTTGAAATCACACATCACAAAGAAATTTCTCGGAAACCTTCTTTCTCGTTTTTATCTGAGGGTATTTCCTTAGTCACCATTGGCTTCAATGTACTCAAAAATATCCCAGTGCAGATTCCATGAAAATGGTGTTATCAAACTGCTCAATGGAAAGAACAGTGCAACTCTGTTAGATGAATTCACACATCACAAAGCAGTTTCTGAGAAAGCTTCTTTCTAGTTTTTATCTGAGGATGTTTCCTTTTTCACCATATTCCTCAATGGGCTACCAAATATCCAATTGCAGATTTAACGAAAAAAGTGTTAGCAAACTTCTCAATGAAAAGAATTTTGTAACACTGTGACATG
>NW_022316037.1:0-1944 GCF_002776525.5 Piliocolobus tephrosceles
CATGTCACAGTGTTACAAAATTCTTTTCATTGAGAAGTTTGCTAACACTTTTTTCGTTAAATCTGCAATTGGATATTTGGTAGCCCATTGAGGAATATGGTGAAAAAGGAAACATCCTCAGATAAAAACTAGAAAGAAGCTTTCTCAGAAACTGCTTTGTGATGTGTGAATTCATCTAACAGAGTTGCACTGTTCTTTCCATTGAGCAGTTTGATAACACCATTTTCATGGAATCTGCACTGGGATATTTTTGAGTACATTGAAGCCAATGGTGACTAAGGAAATACCCTCAGATAAAAACGAGAAAGAAGGTTTCCGAGAAATTTCTTTGTGATGTGTGATTTCAACTGACAGAGTTATACTATTTTTTCAAGGAGCAGTTTGCTAACACTGTTTTCATGGAATCTGCAAAGGGGTATTTGGCAGTATATTGAGGCCAATACTGATAAAGAAAATATCCTCAGAAAAATTATAGAAGGAAGCCTTCTGAAAAACTTCTTTGTGATGTGTGAATTCATCTCACAGAGTTACACCGTTCTTTCCCTTAGCAGTCTGATAACACTGGTTTCATGAAATGTGTAATAGGATACTTTGGAGCACATTGAAGCCTATGTTGACAAAGGATATACCCTCAGATAAAAACCAAAATGAAGCTTTCCGAGTATCTGCTTTGTGATGTGTGAATCCATCTCACACAATTACACCGTTCTTTCCATTGAGAAATTTTGAATCCATCTCACACAATTACACTGCTCCTTCCATTGAGAAGTTTGCTAACACCTTTTTCATTTGATCTGCAAAGGGATATTCAGGAGCAAATTGAGGAATATGGTGAAAGAGGAAATATCCTCAGATAAAAACTATAAAGTAGTTATCTGAGAAACATCATTGTGATATGTGAATTCATCTCACAGAGTTACACCATTCTTTTCATAGAATAGTGTCATAGCACAGTTTTTGGTGAATCCGAGTAGGGATATTTTGGGTCACATTGATGCCTATGGTAACAAAGGTAATATCTTCAGGCAAAAACCAAAAAGAAGCTTTCTGAGAAACTGCTTTGTGATGTGTTATTTCATCTCACAGATTTACACCTTTCTTTTCATGGAGCATTTTGCTAACACTGTTTTCGTGGAATCTGCAAAGGGATATTCCAGAGCACCTTGAGGCCTGTAGTGAAAAAGGAAATATCCTCAGGTAAAAACTAGAAAGAAGCTTTCTTTGAAACAGCTTTGTGATGTGTGAGTTCATCTTACAGTGCTACACCATTCTTTTCATTGAGCAGTTTGATAACACGGCATTTGAGGAAACTGCAATAGGATATTTGGGAGCACTTTGCAGCCTATAGTGACAACGGAAATTTCCTCAGATAAAAACCAAAAAAAGTTTTCTGTGAAACTTTTTTGTCATGTGTGAATTCATCTCACAGGTTTACACTTTTCACGTAGCAGTTTGCTAACACTATTTTCCTGGAATATTCAAAGGAATATTCACGAGTGCATTGAGGCAAGTGGTGAAAAAGTATATATCCTCAGACAAAAACTAGAAAGAAGCTTTCTGGGAAACTACTTTGTGATTTGTGAATTCATCTCACAGAGTGACACGATTCTTTTTCTGGAGCAGTTTGGTAGCACTCTTTTTGGGGAATCTAAGAAGGGATATTTTGGATTGCATTGAAGCCTATAGGGACAAAGGAAATATCCTCAGAAAAAACCTAGAAAGAAGATTTCTGAGAAACTTTTTTTTTGATATGTGGTTCATCTCACAGAGTTACACTGGTATGTTCATTGAGAAGTTTTCTAAAACATTTTTCCTGGAATCTGTGATGGGATATTACAGAACGCATTGAGGAATATGGTGAAAAGGGAAATATCCTCAGACAAAAACTAGAAACAAGCTTTCTGAGAAACAGCTATGTGATGTGTGAATTCATCTCACAGAGTT
>NW_022316038.1:0-1057 GCF_002776525.5 Piliocolobus tephrosceles
GCCTGGCCAATAATTCATTTTAATACTTTCAAGGGATAGTGAGTTTGGGAATAAGCAAAGGGTAGTAGCAAATTATTGCTGTAAAATACATGAACTATATATGAACTATTTTGCCATAGAGAATTTGTTAGTCTGGTTTTGGGTTGCTCTAAAGGAATGTCTGAGACTGAGTAATTTATAAAGAAAAGAGATCTAATTGGCTCAGTGTTCTGCAGGATGTTCAAGCATGGTACCAGCATCTGCCTCTGGTGAGGGCCTCAGGAAGCTTGCAGTCATAGTGAAAGGCAAAGGGAGAGTGGTTGTTGTCACATGGTGAGAGCAGGAGCAAGAGAAAAAGGAGGGAAGTGCCACACTCTTTTAAACAACCAGATTTCTTGTGAACTCAGAGGGAGCACTCACTCATTTGTGGGGGTGGCACCAAGCCATTCATGAGGGGTCTGCCTGCATGCCTGAAACACCTCCCATCAGGTCCCATCTCTAACATTGGAGGCCACATTTCAACATGAGATTTGGAGGGAACAAATACCCAAACCATATAATTCCACCAAATCTCATGTTGAAATGTGGCCTCCAATGTTAGAGATGGGACCTGATGGGAGGTGTTTCAGGCATGCAGGCAGACCCCTCATGAATGGCTTGGTGCCACCCCCACAAATGAGTGAGTGCTCCCTCTGAGTTCACAAGAAATCTGGTTGTTTAAAAGAGTGTGGCACTTCCCTCCTTTTTCTCTTGCTCCTGCTCTCACCATGTGACAACAACCACTCTCCCTTTGCCTTTCACTATGACTGCAAGCTTCCTGAGGCCCTCACCAGAGGCAGATGCTGGTACCATGCTTGAACATCCTGCAGAACACTGAGCCAATTAGATCTCTTTTCTTTATAAATTACTCAGTCTCAGACATTCCTTTAGAGCAACCCAAAACCAGACTAACAAATTCTCTATGGCAAAATAGTTCATATATAGTTCATGTATTTTACAGCAATAATTTGCTACTACCCTTTGCTTATTCCCAAACTCACTATCCCTTGAAAGTATTAAAATGAATTATTGGCCAGGC
>NW_022316039.1:0-1057 GCF_002776525.5 Piliocolobus tephrosceles
GCCTGGCCAATAATTCATTTTAATACTTTCAAGGGATAGTGAGTTTGGGAATAAGCAAAGGGTAGTAGCAAATTATTGCTGTAAAATACATGAACTATATATGAACTATTTTGCCATAGAGAATTTGTTAGTCTGGTTTTGGGTTGCTCTAAAGGAATGTCTGAGACTGAGTAATTTATAAAGAAAAGAGATCTAATTGGCTCAGTGTTCTGCAGGATGTTCAAGCATGGTACCAGCATCTGCCTCTGGTGAGGGCCTCAGGAAGCTTGCAGTCATAGTGAAAGGCAAAGGGAGAGTGGTTGTTGTCACATGGTGAGAGCAGGAGCAAGAGAAAAAGGAGGGAAGTGCCACACTCTTTTAAACAACCAGATTTCTTGTGAACTCAGAGGGAGCACTCACTCATTTGTGGGGGTGGCACCAAGCCATTCATGAGGGGTCTGCCTGCATGCCTGAAACACCTCCCATCAGGTCCCATCTCTAACATTGGAGGCCACATTTCAACATGAGATTTGGTGGAATTATATGGTTTGGGTATTTGTTCCCTCCAAATCTCATGTTGAAATGTGGCCTCCAATGTTAGAGATGGGACCTGATGGGAGGTGTTTCAGGCATGCAGGCAGACCCCTCATGAATGGCTTGGTGCCACCCCCACAAATGAGTGAGTGCTCCCTCTGAGTTCACAAGAAATCTGGTTGTTTAAAAGAGTGTGGCACTTCCCTCCTTTTTCTCTTGCTCCTGCTCTCACCATGTGACAACAACCACTCTCCCTTTGCCTTTCACTATGACTGCAAGCTTCCTGAGGCCCTCACCAGAGGCAGATGCTGGTACCATGCTTGAACATCCTGCAGAACACTGAGCCAATTAGATCTCTTTTCTTTATAAATTACTCAGTCTCAGACATTCCTTTAGAGCAACCCAAAACCAGACTAACAAATTCTCTATGGCAAAATAGTTCATATATAGTTCATGTATTTTACAGCAATAATTTGCTACTACCCTTTGCTTATTCCCAAACTCACTATCCCTTGAAAGTATTAAAATGAATTATTGGCCAGGC
>NW_022316040.1:0-4620 GCF_002776525.5 Piliocolobus tephrosceles
GGTCTGAAAAATGCTCAGGTGTACCTGCAGTGTGTGAGAGGAAGGAGGTTGGCGAAGGTGGGGGTGGCCACCTCCCAGGTGTGGGTCTTGAGGGAACTTCTGCCTCCTTTCAGGTGGCACAGAATGTGATCCTGTACACAGGCGACTCCAACCTGGGGCTGGAGCTGTTTGAGGCAGCTGGAGACATCTTCTTCAATGGGGCCTGGGAGCGGGAGAATGCCGTGTCCTTCTACCAGGTGAGCTGGCCTGTGGGCTGATGTGGGTGAGCCTCAGGGGGGCACCTGGAGGGCTGAGGCACAGGTGTGGCATGGCAGAGGCCTCCCACCTGGAGGCAGGGCCACCCGTGCACATGCTTAGTTTCCCAGTGGTCTCACCAGGAATGATATTGACAGTGCCCCTGCCCAGGACAAACGCTCGGGTCTGGACATGACAGTGGCTCTACCATTGCACCTGATAATCTCAAACAACCATGAGTGGAAAGTCCTGTTGTCATCTGGATGATGAGGACACTGAGGCTCAGAGAGGCACAGGGACATGTCGAAGGACACACAGCATGTCAGTGGGAGGCCCAGGGCCAGCGCCCAAGTCTGCCTGCACCCCGAAATGGGGACGGCTTCTCCCTTCCTCTGAGCTCACGGTGTGGCTCAGCCCTGGGCACAGATAAATGTGTTTTTAGAGCAGAGAGGAGTGCTGGCTCCCCGCAGTCAGACCCCCGGTGTACAGGTGGGAGAGGCTGGTCTGAGGCTGCCAGGTGTAGCTGGATGGGCCTCAGATGACTCTTCAGCCCCCAACTTGGGTGTCTGAACCGTGAGTTATCCCAGAGCACAGAGCTCTGTGGAGGTGCAGGGGTCACTGGGGCGTGGGAAGCTCCAAGCACATGTCTGAGCTCTGAGGAGGGCGCTGAGCAAGGTGGGTGCTGCGGGAAGCCTGACCCCACCTGCCTGTGTGGTAGGACCGGGTCCTGCCCCTGGCGGTGACTTCAGGCAACCGCAAGGCGGAGCCGCAGCTGCAGCTGTGCAACAAGCTGGTGGCAATGTGGCCCCGCTGGATGAGCCCCAAGAGGGCTTGGAGGTTGCCTACATGGCCCTAGCACTCAGCATCGCTCTGGGTAAGTCCCCTGAGCCCCCGCCCTGCCAGGACCCACACATTGCCAGAGCCGAGCCTCCAGGTCTGCAGGACAGGAGCTGAAACAGCTGCTGGATTTTCCTGGTCTCCTGTCCAGGCAGGCAGATCTGCCCAGCTGGCTTCCCTGTCTGGACGTGGGGCACAGCCCGAGGTCTTTCATGTAGTGCAGAGCTCCCTGCCTGGCTGAGCTCTGCTTCCTCTGTCTCTTCCCGCTGCTGACCACAAGGACCGCCCAGTGTGCCCTCTGCCTTCCAGACATGCCAGGCATCTCGGTCCCTGGAGGTGTCAGGCTGAGTGGCACATTCCCTTTGTCTTGTGCCCCTCCCACCCTCATCAACCACACAACTCTCTGGCTGATGAAATCCCAGTTCCCCTTCCAGCAGCCTGCCCCTTAAGGCCGGGCATACCCTGGTGCTGTGCCAGGTCGTCTGTCCTCCTCCAGAGACAGGGAACCCTGGGCAGGCCGCATGCACCAGCGCCTTGTGCCGTGGGGCCCAGTACAGAGTAGGTGTGCAGCTGTGTGGGAATGCATTGAATGCAGGCTCCACAGCACTCTCCCTGAAAAGGGGAGGACATCAGAGACAGCCTAGCTGGGTTTGTGCATCTGTGGGGGGACCTGGAGCTCAGGCACACAGTGACTCCCCAAGGTAAGGGGCTCTGATCGTGACACACCCAGGAGTCGTCGGATGTCACGTCTGTGGATTGCATGGAGCCGGGGTGCCCGGGAGCACCTGGACTGCATGGGTTTTGGGCTCCCCTGGTTAAAACCAGTGAACAAAGGCAGGTGGCTATGTGTAGGCACAGAGCTGGGCCATCCAAGCCCGACTTTGCCACAGCCTCACAGTAGACAGGGGCAGGCCTTATTAGTTCTGCTTTGCAGATGGGAAAGTGAGTCTGGGAACCCAGAAGGGACTGGCCAGAGCTGCCCAAGTGACCACAGGTGCCTGGAGGCAAGCCCGGTGCTGCCCAGGGTCTGCATGCCTGCACCCCAGGGGACCGGCTGAATGAGCACGTGGCTTACCACCTGCTGGGCCATGGCAAGCCTACCTCAAGGTCCTGTAGCTCTGCATCTCGCTGCTGGAGTTCGACGAGGAGACTCTCTACTACGTGAAGGTGTACCTGGTGCTCGGTGACATCTTCTACGACCTGAAGGTCAGTGGGAAGGGGCAGGGCTCGGGGGGTTCCAGCCCCCTTGGAGTGGGATCTCCACCCAGACCCCGGGGGCCTGGGCTCCAGCATTCCTTAGGAATGGCCCAGTGGCCTCCCTGGAGCTCTGCACGCGACTGGAGGAGCATGCCACTTTTGCAGATACAACCCAGGCCCCACCCTCAAGAACTCAGTCTCAGTGAAGGAGGCTGTCACATGAGCGGACAATGGTGGCCTCTGGGTAAACAAGGGGGATTGTAGTCAGGGGGACCCTCCTGGAGGAGGTGACACCAAACTGAGTCTTGACAGTCAAGTGTCAAGTTGCATTTAACAAAACAGGGTCGGGAGAAGGACATTTTGGAGGACGGCATCATCCTCACATTGAATCCACGTTGCAAGATCCAACCCAAATCCCGTTGCCTCCTCTAGGAAGCCTGCCCAGGGTGCCAGGCTGCACTGAGCAACTCCTTCCTGGAGTCCCGAGACACCTGGAATCTTCATATCACCCAGGAAGGGTGGGGTGGGTCCGGTGTCTTACCATCGGGTTCACAGACAAGGGAACCCCAGCTCACGGCAGGTGCAGTGGGGCGGGGCCCCAGCCAGCCAGGCTGAGACCTTGCTGGGTCAGGTCTGTCTCGAGGGGAGGTGCTGTGCTCCTTCTGCCCCCAGCCCTGCAGGGGTGGAGAGCTGGGACTGGCAGACTCAGACCTGGGTGTCTCCACCCTCTGTCCAGCAGGCACCCGCCCCTTCTCAGCATCACAATGGCACCAAGACAGTACTCCTTATGGGCTGAGGGGCCAGGGCGCTCCAGTCCAGGGACCGAGATCTTGGGGGCCCCGCCCCGTATCCCTCACCACAGGCCTAGGGCTGCCCGGGAGGCCCCCGCCCAGTGCTGGCGACACCTGGTGGTCAGAAGCGGTCCCTGTGGCCTCCCAAGTCCCAACCAGACAGGGAGGTGCCAGGTGTCAGGCCCAGAGGGACGCAGCTCACCCCTCAGGGGCTCACCTGGGACCCAGGGGACAGGCCTCCCAGAAGAGGGCCTTTATCTCACTTGGTCAAGTCTGCCGCCCACTCCGCCTGCCCAAGAGGACTGAAAGGGCCAAGTAGTACCTTAGAGGCCAAAGTCCATGGTTGGGGTCGAGGGGCAGTGTCCTCCTTCACCTCCTTCCCATGCACAGCCCTCTGGGCCGCATCGTGACTATGCTGTCAGCCCAGGCCAGCTTCCCTCTTCCCAAAGGGAGGCCCCCTCGGAATTCCCCAAGGGCGGCTGTCTTTGTAAGGCCACACCCTCCTCCTCGTATAGGAGGCTCTGAACAGAGGGCCCAGAGAAGTGGGAGAGAAAGCTGGGCTGGATGGCGCCTGAAAGGCAGGCAGAGAGGCAGGGTAAATGGGCATCCTGGCCGATTGCCTCTAAAATGCGGTCCCCTTAGTCTACACGTGAGAGTGAGCCCTGGAATAGGGTGGATTAAGTGTGTCCTGGCTCAGCCTGCCACTCACTAGCTGCTGCACACACTACAGGCACATGGAAATGCACACGCACATACCCACACTCAGGCACACACACACAGGCACAGGTGCTCACACAACCACGTACACATGCACAGGCACACACAGGCGTGCATACAGGCACACAACCACGCACACGCAGAGACATGCTTTGGCTGGCACCTTCCTGTTTAGTTAAGAAGCCCCCACCCCTTCAAGATGCCCTTGCCTCCCACCCCCGACTGAGTCAGGGGCCTCCTGGGCCCCCCGCAGGCTCCTAGGCTTCCCTCTGCCACAGCCCGGCCACCTTTGTGGTCAGTGTTCAGTCCCCGGTCCCTCAGACTGGGAGCAAGGACGTTAGGCTCAGCCATGCACCCAGCACAGAGTCCAGTGTTTCACTGGGCTGGGGGACATTGGATGAGCAGCAGCGGTAACTCGGGGTCTTCTTACGCCCCTGCTCCATGTGTGGGGCGGGGCAGTGAGGGAATGGACTGCTGCATCTTGGACTTTGTCCTTGGCCCTGGGAGCCATCTTGAGATGGTAAAGAGGGACAGGCCAGGCCTGGGTCTTAGGTCCCTTGGGTGTCCCCCAGGTGGAGGAGGTGCCTGGGGAGAAGCTGGGGGGTAGATGGGAAGAGTCAAGGTGGAGGTCTCGGAGGCAGCATCCCAACCCAGGGATGGTGAGTTTGAGTCAAAGATGCATTGAAAATGGGAGTGGATGTCTGGGGAGTCACACTCCGTCAATATTTCAGGGAACATTGCCAGGGAGGACACCTGTGAGATGGTTTTGTACCTGGCCTGGCCCGTGGAGGGCCTGGAAATGGTCAGCATGGACAGGGGCCAGAGGGGAGCCTGGGTCACTCAA
>NW_022316041.1:0-4620 GCF_002776525.5 Piliocolobus tephrosceles
TTGAGTGACCCAGGCTCCCCTCTGGCCCCTGTCCATGCTGACCATTTCCAGGCCCTCCACGGGCCAGGCCAGGTACAAAACCATCTCACAGGTGTCCTCCCTGGCAATGTTCCCTGAAATATTGACGGAGTGTGACTCCCCAGACATCCACTCCCATTTTCAATGCATCTTTGACTCAAACTCACCATCCCTGGGTTGGGATGCTGCCTCCGAGACCTCCACCTTGACTCTTCCCATCTACCCCCCAGCTTCTCCCCAGGCACCTCCTCCACCTGGGGGACACCCAAGGGACCTAAGACCCAGGCCTGGCCTGTCCCTCTTTACCATCTCAAGATGGCTCCCAGGGCCAAGGACAAAGTCCAAGATGCAGCAGTCCATTCCCTCACTGCCCCGCCCCACACATGGAGCAGGGGCGTAAGAAGACCCCGAGTTACCGCTGCTGCTCATCCAATGTCCCCCAGCCCAGTGAAACACTGGACTCTGTGCTGGGTGCATGGCTGAGCCTAACGTCCTTGCTCCCAGTCTGAGGGACCGGGGACTGAACACTGACCACAAAGGTGGCCGGGCTGTGGCAGAGGGAAGCCTAGGAGCCTGCGGGGGGCCCAGGAGGCCCCTGACTCAGTCGGGGGTGGGAGGCAAGGGCATCTTGAAGGGGTGGGGGCTTCTTAACTAAACAGGAAGGTGCCAGCCAAAGCATGTCTCTGCGTGTGCGTGGTTGTGTGCCTGTATGCACGCCTGTGTGTGCCTGTGCATGTGTACGTGGTTGTGTGAGCACCTGTGCCTGTGTGTGTGTGCCTGAGTGTGGGTATGTGCGTGTGCATTTCCATGTGCCTGTAGTGTGTGCAGCAGCTAGTGAGTGGCAGGCTGAGCCAGGACACACTTAATCCACCCTATTCCAGGGCTCACTCTCACGTGTAGACTAAGGGGACCGCATTTTAGAGGCAATCGGCCAGGATGCCCATTTACCCTGCCTCTCTGCCTGCCTTTCAGGCGCCATCCAGCCCAGCTTTCTCTCCCACTTCTCTGGGCCCTCTGTTCAGAGCCTCCTATACGAGGAGGAGGGTGTGGCCTTACAAAGACAGCCGCCCTTGGGGAATTCCGAGGGGGCCTCCCTTTGGGAAGAGGGAAGCTGGCCTGGGCTGACAGCATAGTCACGATGCGGCCCAGAGGGCTGTGCATGGGAAGGAGGTGAAGGAGGACACTGCCCCTCGACCCCAACCATGGACTTTGGCCTCTAAGGTACTACTTGGCCCTTTCAGTCCTCTTGGGCAGGCGGAGTGGGCGGCAGACTTGACCAAGTGAGATAAAGGCCCTCTTCTGGGAGGCCTGTCCCCTGGGTCCCAGGTGAGCCCCTGAGGGGTGAGCTGCGTCCCTCTGGGCCTGACACCTGGCACCTCCCTGTCTGGTTGGGACTTGGGAGGCCACAGGGACCGCTTCTGACCACCAGGTGTCGCCAGCACTGGGCGGGGGCCTCCCGGGCAGCCCTAGGCCTGTGGTGAGGGATACGGGGCGGGGCCCCCAAGATCTCGGTCCCTGGACTGGAGCGCCCTGGCCCCTCAGCCCATAAGGAGTACTGTCTTGGTGCCATTGTGATGCTGAGAAGGGGCGGGTGCCTGCTGGACAGAGGGTGGAGACACCCAGGTCTGAGTCTGCCAGTCCCAGCTCTCCACCCCTGCAGGGCTGGGGGCAGAAGGAGCACAGCACCTCCCCTCGAGACAGACCTGACCCAGCAAGGTCTCAGCCTGGCTGGCTGGGGCCCCGCCCCACTGCACCTGCCGTGAGCTGGGGTTCCCTTGTCTGTGAACCCGATGGTAAGACACCGGACCCACCCCACCCTTCCTGGGTGATATGAAGATTCCAGGTGTCTCGGGACTCCAGGAAGGAGTTGCTCAGTGCAGCCTGGCACCCTGGGCAGGCTTCCTAGAGGAGGCAACGGGATTTGGGTTGGATCTTGCAACGTGGATTCAATGTGAGGATGATGCCGTCCTCCAAAATGTCCTTCTCCCGACCCTGTTTTGTTAAATGCAACTTGACACTTGACTGTCAAGACTCAGTTTGGTGTCACCTCCTCCAGGAGGGTCCCCCTGACTACAATCCCCCTTGTTTACCCAGAGGCCACCATTGTCCGCTCATGTGACAGCCTCCTTCACTGAGACTGAGTTCTTGAGGGTGGGGCCTGGGTTGTATCTGCAAAAGTGGCATGCTCCTCCAGTCGCGTGCAGAGCTCCAGGGAGGCCACTGGGCCATTCCTAAGGAATGCTGGAGCCCAGGCCCCCGGGGTCTGGGTGGAGATCCCACTCCAAGGGGGCTGGAACCCCCCGAGCCCTGCCCCTTCCCACTGACCTTCAGGTCGTAGAAGATGTCACCGAGCACCAGGTACACCTTCACGTAGTAGAGAGTCTCCTCGTCGAACTCCAGCAGCGAGATGCAGAGCTACAGGACCTTGAGGTAGGCTTGCCATGGCCCAGCAGGTGGTAAGCCACGTGCTCATTCAGCCGGTCCCCTGGGGTGCAGGCATGCAGACCCTGGGCAGCACCGGGCTTGCCTCCAGGCACCTGTGGTCACTTGGGCAGCTCTGGCCAGTCCCTTCTGGGTTCCCAGACTCACTTTCCCATCTGCAAAGCAGAACTAATAAGGCCTGCCCCTGTCTACTGTGAGGCTGTGGCAAAGTCGGGCTTGGATGGCCCAGCTCTGTGCCTACACATAGCCACCTGCCTTTGTTCACTGGTTTTAACCAGGGGAGCCCAAAACCCATGCAGTCCAGGTGCTCCCGGGCACCCCGGCTCCATGCAATCCACAGACGTGACATCCGACGACTCCTGGGTGTGTCACGATCAGAGCCCCTTACCTTGGGGAGTCACTGTGTGCCTGAGCTCCAGGTCCCCCCACAGATGCACAAACCCAGCTAGGCTGTCTCTGATGTCCTCCCCTTTTCAGGGAGAGTGCTGTGGAGCCTGCATTCAATGCATTCCCACACAGCTGCACACCTACTCTGTACTGGGCCCCACGGCACAAGGCGCTGGTGCATGCGGCCTGCCCAGGGTTCCCTGTCTCTGGAGGAGGACAGACGACCTGGCACAGCACCAGGGTATGCCCGGCCTTAAGGGGCAGGCTGCTGGAAGGGGAACTGGGATTTCATCAGCCAGAGAGTTGTGTGGTTGATGAGGGTGGGAGGGGCACAAGACAAAGGGAATGTGCCACTCAGCCTGACACCTCCAGGGACCGAGATGCCTGGCATGTCTGGAAGGCAGAGGGCACACTGGGCGGTCCTTGTGGTCAGCAGCGGGAAGAGACAGAGGAAGCAGAGCTCAGCCAGGCAGGGAGCTCTGCACTACATGAAAGACCTCGGGCTGTGCCCCACGTCCAGACAGGGAAGCCAGCTGGGCAGATCTGCCTGCCTGGACAGGAGACCAGGAAAATCCAGCAGCTGTTTCAGCTCCTGTCCTGCAGACCTGGAGGCTCGGCTCTGGCAATGTGTGGGTCCTGGCAGGGCGGGGGCTCAGGGGACTTACCCAGAGCGATGCTGAGTGCTAGGGCCATGTAGGCAACCTCCAAGCCCTCTTGGGGCTCATCCAGCGGGGCCACATTGCCACCAGCTTGTTGCACAGCTGCAGCTGCGGCTCCGCCTTGCGGTTGCCTGAAGTCACCGCCAGGGGCAGGACCCGGTCCTACCACACAGGCAGGTGGGGTCAGGCTTCCCGCAGCACCCACCTTGCTCAGCGCCCTCCTCAGAGCTCAGACATGTGCTTGGAGCTTCCCACGCCCCAGTGACCCCTGCACCTCCACAGAGCTCTGTGCTCTGGGATAACTCACGGTTCAGACACCCAAGTTGGGGGCTGAAGAGTCATCTGAGGCCCATCCAGCTACACCTGGCAGCCTCAGACCAGCCTCTCCCACCTGTACACCGGGGGTCTGACTGCGGGGAGCCAGCACTCCTCTCTGCTCTAAAAACACATTTATCTGTGCCCAGGGCTGAGCCACACCGTGAGCTCAGAGGAAGGGAGAAGCCGTCCCCATTTCGGGGTGCAGGCAGACTTGGGCGCTGGCCCTGGGCCTCCCACTGACATGCTGTGTGTCCTTCGACATGTCCCTGTGCCTCTCTGAGCCTCAGTGTCCTCATCATCCAGATGACAACAGGACTTTCCACTCATGGTTGTTTGAGATTATCAGGTGCAATGGTAGAGCCACTGTCATGTCCAGACCCGAGCGTTTGTCCTGGGCAGGGGCACTGTCAATATCATTCCTGGTGAGACCACTGGGAAACTAAGCATGTGCACGGGTGGCCCTGCCTCCAGGTGGGAGGCCTCTGCCATGCCACACCTGTGCCTCAGCCCTCCAGGTGCCCCCCTGAGGCTCACCCACATCAGCCCACAGGCCAGCTCACCTGGTAGAAGGACACGGCATTCTCCCGCTCCCAGGCCCCATTGAAGAAGATGTCTCCAGCTGCCTCAAACAGCTCCAGCCCCAGGTTGGAGTCGCCTGTGTACAGGATCACATTCTGTGCCACCTGAAAGGAGGCAGAAGTTCCCTCAAGACCCACACCTGGGAGGTGGCCACCCCCACCTTCGCCAACCTCCTTCCTCTCACACACTGCAGGTACACCTGAGCATTTTTCAGACC
>NW_022316042.1:0-4714 GCF_002776525.5 Piliocolobus tephrosceles
GGTCTGAAAAATGCTCAGGTGTACCTGCAGTGTGTGAGAGGAAGGAGTTTGGCGAAGGTGGGCGTGGCCACCTCCCAGGTGTGGGTCTTGAGGGAACTTCTGCCTCCTTTCAGGTGGCACAGAATGTGGTCCTGTACACAGGCGACTCCAACCTGGGGCTGGAGCTGTTTGAGGCAGCTGGAGACATCTTCTTCAATGGGGCCTGGGAGCGGGAGAAAGCCGTGTCCTTCTACCAGGTGAGCTGGCCTGTGGGCTGATGTGGGTGGGCCTCAGGGGGGCACCTGGAGGGGTGAGGCACAGGTGTGGCAGGGCAGAGGCCTCCCACCTGGAGGCAGGGCCACCCATGCACATGCTTAGTTTCCCAGTGGTCTCACCGGGAATAATATTGACAGTGCCCCTGCCCGAGACAAACGCTCGGGTCTGGACATGACAGTGGCTCTACCCTGGCACCTGATGATCTCAAACAACCATGAGTGGAAAGTCCTGTCGTCATCTGGATGATGAGGACACTGAGGCTCAGAGAGGCACAGGGACATGTCGAAGGACACACAGCGTGTCAGTGGGAGTCCCAGGGCCAGCGCCCAAGTCTGCCTGCACCCCAAAACGGGGACAGCTTCTCCCTTCCTCTGAGCTCACGGTGTGGCTCAGCCCTGGGCACATATAAATGTGTTCTTAGAGCAGAGAGGAGTGCTGGCTACCCCCAGTCAGACCCCCGGTGCACAGGTGGGAGAGGCTGGTCTGAGGCTGCCAGGTGTAGCTGGATGGGCCTCAGATGACTCTTCAGCCCCCAACTTGGGTGTCTGAACCGTGAGTTATCCCAGAGCACAGAGCTCTGTGGAGGTGCAGGGGTCACTGGGGCGTGGGAAGCTCCAAGCACATGTCTGAGCTCTGAGGAGGGCGCTGGGCAAGGTGGGTGCTGCGGGAAGCCTGACCCCACCTGCCTGTGTGGTAGGACCGGGCCCTGCCCCTGGCAGTGACTTCAGGCAACCGCAAGGCGGAGCCACAGCTGCAGCTGTGCAACAAGCTGATGGCAATGTGGCCCCGCTGGATGAGCCCCAAGAGGGCTGGGAGGTTGCCCACATGGCCCTAGCACTCAGCATCACTCTGGGTAAGTCCCCTGAGCCCCCGCCCTGCCAGGACCCACACTTTGCCAGAGCCGAGCCTCCAGGTCTACAGCGCAGGAGCTGAAACAGCTGCTGGATTTTCCTGGTCTCCTGTCCAGGCAGGCAGATCTGCCCAGCTGGCTTCCCTGTCTGGCCGTGGGGCACAGCCCGAGGTCTCTCACGTAGCGCAGAGCTCCCTTCCTGGCTGAGCTCTACTTCCTCTGTCTCTTCCCGCTGCTGACCACAAGGGCCGCCCAGTGTGCCCTCTGCCTTCCAGACATGCCAGGCATCTCGGTCCCTGGAGGTGCCAGGCTGAGTGGCACATTCCCTTTGAGTTGTGCCCCTCCCACCCTCATCAACCACACAACTCTCTGGCTGATGAAATCTCAGTTCCCCTTACAGCAGCCTGCCCCCCTTAAGGCCGAGAATCCCGGGTGCTGTGCCAGGGTCGTCTGTTCTCCTCCAGAGACAGGGAACCCTGGGCGGGCCACATGCCCCAACGCCTTGTGCCTTGGGGCCCAGTACAGAGTAGGTGTGCAGCTGTGTGGGAATGCATTGAATGCAGGCTCCACGGCACTCGCCCTGAAAAGGGGAGGACATCAGAGACAGCCTAGCTGGGTTTGTACATCTGTGGGGGGACCTGGAGCTCAGGCACGCAGTGACTCCCCAAGGTAAGGGGCTCTGATCGTGACACACCCAGGAGTCGTCGGATGTCACGTCTGTGGATTGCATGGAGCCGGGGTGCCCGGGAGCACCTGGACTGCATGCGTTTTGGGCTCCCCTGGTTAAAACCAGTGAACAAAGGCAGGTGGCTATGTGTAGGCACAGAGCTGGGCCATCCAAGCCCAACTTTGCCACAGCCTCACAGTAGACAGGGGCAGGCCTTATTAGTTCTGCTTTGCAGATGGGAAAGTGAGTCTGGGAACCCAGAAGGGACTGGCCAGAGCTGCCCAAGTGACCACAGGTGCCTGGAGGCAAGCCCGGTGCTGCCCAGGGTCTGCATGCCTGCACCCCAGGGGACCGGCTGAATGAGCACGTGGCTTACCACCTGCTGGGCCATGGCAAGCCTACCTCAAGGTCCTGTAGCTCTGCATCTCGCTGCTGGAGTTCGACGAGGAGACTCTCTACTACGTGAAGGTGTACCTGGTGCTCGGTGACATCTTCTACGACCTGAAGGTCGGTGGGAAGGGGCAGGGCTCGGGGTGTTTCCAGCCCCCTTGGAGTGGGATCTCCACCCAGACCCCAGGGGCCTGGGCTCCAGCATTCCTTAGGAATGGCCCAGTGGCCTCCCAGGAGCTCTGCACGCAGCTGGAGGAGCACGCCAGTTTCGCAGATACAACCCAGGCCCCACCCTCAAGAACTCAGTCTCAGCGAAGGAGGCTGTCACATGAGCGGACAATGGTGGCCTCTGGGTAAAGAAGGGGGATTGTAATCAGGGGGACCCTCCTGGAGGAGGTGACACCAAACTGAGTCTTGACAGTCAAGTGTCAAGTTGCATTTAACAAAACAGGGTCGGGAGAAGGACATTTTGGAGGACGGCATCATCCTCACATTGAATCCACGTTGCAAGATCCAACCCAAATCCCGGTGCCTCCTAGGAAGCCTGCCCAGGGTGCCAGGCTGCACTGAGCAACTCCTTCCTGGAGTCCCGAGACACCTGGAATCTTCATATCACCCAGGAAGGGTGGGATGGGACCGGTGTCTTACCATTGGGTTCACAGACAAGGGAACCCCAGCTCACGGCAGGTGCAGTGGGGCGGGGCCCCAGCCAGCCAGGCTGACACCTTGCTGAGTCAGGTCTGTCTCGAGGGGAGGTGCTGTGCTCCCTCTACCCCCAGCCCTGCAGGGCTGGAGAGCTGCGACTGGCAGACTCAGACCTGGGTGTCTCCACCCTCTGCCCAGCAGGCACCCACCCCTCCTCAGCATCACACTGGCACCAAGACAGTACTCCTTATGGGCTGAGGGGCCAGGGCGCTCCAGTCCAGGGACCGAGATCTTGGGGGCCCCGCTCCGTATCCCTCCCCACAGGCCTGGGGCTGCCCTGCCCGGGAGGCCCCCGCCCAGTGCTGGCGACACCTGGTGGTCACAAGCGGTCCCTGTGGCCTCGCAAGTCCCAGCCAGACAGGGACGTGCCAGGTGTCAGGCCCAGAGGGACGCTGCTCACCGCTCAGGGGCTCACCTGGGACCCAGGGGACGGGCCTCCCAGAAGAGGGCCTTTATCTCGCTTGGTCAAGTCTGCCGCCCACTCCGCCTGCCCAAGAGGACTGAAAGGGCCAAGTAGTACCTGAGAGGCCAAAGTCCATGATTAGGGTCGAGGGGCAGTGGCCCCCTTCACCTCCTTCCCGTGCACAGCCCTGTGGGCCGCATCGTGACTATGCTGTCAGCCCAGGCCAGCTTCCCACTTCCCAAAGGGAGGCCCCCTCAGAATTCCCCAAGGGCGGCTGTCTTTGTAAGGCCACACCCTCCTCCTTGTATAGGAGGCTCTGGACCGAGGGCCCAGAGAAGTGGGAGAGAAAGCTGGGCTGGATGGCGCCTGAAAGGCGGGCAGAGAGGCGGGGTAAATGGGTATCCTGGCTGATTGCCTCTAAAATGCGGTCCCCTTAGTCTACACGTGAGAGTGAGCCCTGGAATAGGGTGGATTAGGTGTGTCCTGGATCAGCCTGCCACTCACTAGCTGCTGCACACACTACAGGCACATGGAAATGCACACGCAAATGCACACACAGGCACAGGCACACACACAGGCACAGGTGCGCACACAACCACATACACAGGTACACATGCACACGCACAGGCACACACAGGCGTGCACACAGGCACACAACCACGCACACGCAGAGACATGCTTTGGCTGGCACCTTCCTGTTAGGAAGCCCCCACCCCTTCAGGATGCCCTTGCCTCCCACCCCCGACTGAGTCAGGGGCCTCCTGGGCCCCCCACAGGCTCCTAGGCTTCCCTCTGCCACAGCCCGGCCACCTTTGTGGTCAGTGTTCAGTCCCAGGTCCCTCAGACTGGGAGCAAGGACGTTAAGCTCAGCCGTGCACCCAGCACAGAGTCCAGTGTTTCACTGGGCTGGGGGACATTGGATGAGCAGCGGCGGTAACTCGAGGTCTTCTTACGCCCCTGCTCCATGTGTGGGGCGGGGCAGTGAGGGAATGGACTGCTGCATCTTGGACTTTGTCCTTGGCCCTGGGAGCCATCTTGAGATGGTAAAGAGGGACAGGCCAGCCCTGGGTCTTCGAGAGGTCCCTTGGGTGTCCCCCAGGTGGAGGAGGTGCCTGGGGAGAAGCCGGGGGGTAGATGGGAAGAGTCAAGGTGGAGGTCTCGGAGGCAGCATCTCAACCCAGGGATGGTGAGTTTGAGTCAAAGATGCATTGAAAATGGGAGTGGATGTCTGGGGAGTCACTCTGTCAATATTTCAGGGAACATTGCCAGGGAGGACACCTGTGAGATGGTTTTGTACCTGGCCTGGCCCGTGGAGGGCCTGGAAATGGTCAGCATGGACAGGGGCCAGAGGGGAGCCTGGGTCACTCAACGCTGTGTCCCTGCTGTGGCTAGGAGCCACGGGTCCTGCATGGAACTCTCAGAGCAGGCAGGATCTGCCCTGTCC
>NW_022316044.1:0-4714 GCF_002776525.5 Piliocolobus tephrosceles
GGACAGGGCAGATCCTGCCTGCTCTGAGAGTTCCATGCAGGACCCGTGGCTCCTAGCCACAGCAGGGACACAGCGTTGAGTGACCCAGGCTCCCCTCTGGCCCCTGTCCATGCTGACCATTTCCAGGCCCTCCACGGGCCAGGCCAGGTACAAAACCATCTCACAGGTGTCCTCCCTGGCAATGTTCCCTGAAATATTGACAGAGTGACTCCCCAGACATCCACTCCCATTTTCAATGCATCTTTGACTCAAACTCACCATCCCTGGGTTGAGATGCTGCCTCCGAGACCTCCACCTTGACTCTTCCCATCTACCCCCCGGCTTCTCCCCAGGCACCTCCTCCACCTGGGGGACACCCAAGGGACCTCTCGAAGACCCAGGGCTGGCCTGTCCCTCTTTACCATCTCAAGATGGCTCCCAGGGCCAAGGACAAAGTCCAAGATGCAGCAGTCCATTCCCTCACTGCCCCGCCCCACACATGGAGCAGGGGCGTAAGAAGACCTCGAGTTACCGCCGCTGCTCATCCAATGTCCCCCAGCCCAGTGAAACACTGGACTCTGTGCTGGGTGCACGGCTGAGCTTAACGTCCTTGCTCCCAGTCTGAGGGACCTGGGACTGAACACTGACCACAAAGGTGGCCGGGCTGTGGCAGAGGGAAGCCTAGGAGCCTGTGGGGGGCCCAGGAGGCCCCTGACTCAGTCGGGGGTGGGAGGCAAGGGCATCCTGAAGGGGTGGGGGCTTCCTAACAGGAAGGTGCCAGCCAAAGCATGTCTCTGCGTGTGCGTGGTTGTGTGCCTGTGTGCACGCCTGTGTGTGCCTGTGCGTGTGCATGTGTACCTGTGTATGTGGTTGTGTGCGCACCTGTGCCTGTGTGTGTGCCTGTGCCTGTGTGTGCATTTGCGTGTGCATTTCCATGTGCCTGTAGTGTGTGCAGCAGCTAGTGAGTGGCAGGCTGATCCAGGACACACCTAATCCACCCTATTCCAGGGCTCACTCTCACGTGTAGACTAAGGGGACCGCATTTTAGAGGCAATCAGCCAGGATACCCATTTACCCCGCCTCTCTGCCCGCCTTTCAGGCGCCATCCAGCCCAGCTTTCTCTCCCACTTCTCTGGGCCCTCGGTCCAGAGCCTCCTATACAAGGAGGAGGGTGTGGCCTTACAAAGACAGCCGCCCTTGGGGAATTCTGAGGGGGCCTCCCTTTGGGAAGTGGGAAGCTGGCCTGGGCTGACAGCATAGTCACGATGCGGCCCACAGGGCTGTGCACGGGAAGGAGGTGAAGGGGGCCACTGCCCCTCGACCCTAATCATGGACTTTGGCCTCTCAGGTACTACTTGGCCCTTTCAGTCCTCTTGGGCAGGCGGAGTGGGCGGCAGACTTGACCAAGCGAGATAAAGGCCCTCTTCTGGGAGGCCCGTCCCCTGGGTCCCAGGTGAGCCCCTGAGCGGTGAGCAGCGTCCCTCTGGGCCTGACACCTGGCACGTCCCTGTCTGGCTGGGACTTGCGAGGCCACAGGGACCGCTTGTGACCACCAGGTGTCGCCAGCACTGGGCGGGGGCCTCCCGGGCAGGGCAGCCCCAGGCCTGTGGGGAGGGATACGGAGCGGGGCCCCCAAGATCTCGGTCCCTGGACTGGAGCGCCCTGGCCCCTCAGCCCATAAGGAGTACTGTCTTGGTGCCAGTGTGATGCTGAGGAGGGGTGGGTGCCTGCTGGGCAGAGGGTGGAGACACCCAGGTCTGAGTCTGCCAGTCGCAGCTCTCCAGCCCTGCAGGGCTGGGGGTAGAGGGAGCACAGCACCTCCCCTCGAGACAGACCTGACTCAGCAAGGTGTCAGCCTGGCTGGCTGGGGCCCCGCCCCACTGCACCTGCCGTGAGCTGGGGTTCCCTTGTCTGTGAACCCAATGGTAAGACACCGGTCCCATCCCACCCTTCCTGGGTGATATGAAGATTCCAGGTGTCTCGGGACTCCAGGAAGGAGTTGCTCAGTGCAGCCTGGCACCCTGGGCAGGCTTCCTAGGAGGCACCGGGATTTGGGTTGGATCTTGCAACGTGGATTCAATGTGAGGATGATGCCGTCCTCCAAAATGTCCTTCTCCCGACCCTGTTTTGTTAAATGCAACTTGACACTTGACTGTCAAGACTCAGTTTGGTGTCACCTCCTCCAGGAGGGTCCCCCTGATTACAATCCCCCTTCTTTACCCAGAGGCCACCATTGTCCGCTCATGTGACAGCCTCCTTCGCTGAGACTGAGTTCTTGAGGGTGGGGCCTGGGTTGTATCTGCGAAACTGGCGTGCTCCTCCAGCTGCGTGCAGAGCTCCTGGGAGGCCACTGGGCCATTCCTAAGGAATGCTGGAGCCCAGGCCCCTGGGGTCTGGGTGGAGATCCCACTCCAAGGGGGCTGGAAACACCCCGAGCCCTGCCCCTTCCCACCGACCTTCAGGTCGTAGAAGATGTCACCGAGCACCAGGTACACCTTCACGTAGTAGAGAGTCTCCTCGTCGAACTCCAGCAGCGAGATGCAGAGCTACAGGACCTTGAGGTAGGCTTGCCATGGCCCAGCAGGTGGTAAGCCACGTGCTCATTCAGCCGGTCCCCTGGGGTGCAGGCATGCAGACCCTGGGCAGCACCGGGCTTGCCTCCAGGCACCTGTGGTCACTTGGGCAGCTCTGGCCAGTCCCTTCTGGGTTCCCAGACTCACTTTCCCATCTGCAAAGCAGAACTAATAAGGCCTGCCCCTGTCTACTGTGAGGCTGTGGCAAAGTTGGGCTTGGATGGCCCAGCTCTGTGCCTACACATAGCCACCTGCCTTTGTTCACTGGTTTTAACCAGGGGAGCCCAAAACGCATGCAGTCCAGGTGCTCCCGGGCACCCCGGCTCCATGCAATCCACAGACGTGACATCCGACGACTCCTGGGTGTGTCACGATCAGAGCCCCTTACCTTGGGGAGTCACTGCGTGCCTGAGCTCCAGGTCCCCCCACAGATGTACAAACCCAGCTAGGCTGTCTCTGATGTCCTCCCCTTTTCAGGGCGAGTGCCGTGGAGCCTGCATTCAATGCATTCCCACACAGCTGCACACCTACTCTGTACTGGGCCCCAAGGCACAAGGCGTTGGGGCATGTGGCCCGCCCAGGGTTCCCTGTCTCTGGAGGAGAACAGACGACCCTGGCACAGCACCCGGGATTCTCGGCCTTAAGGGGGGCAGGCTGCTGTAAGGGGAACTGAGATTTCATCAGCCAGAGAGTTGTGTGGTTGATGAGGGTGGGAGGGGCACAACTCAAAGGGAATGTGCCACTCAGCCTGGCACCTCCAGGGACCGAGATGCCTGGCATGTCTGGAAGGCAGAGGGCACACTGGGCGGCCCTTGTGGTCAGCAGCGGGAAGAGACAGAGGAAGTAGAGCTCAGCCAGGAAGGGAGCTCTGCGCTACGTGAGAGACCTCGGGCTGTGCCCCACGGCCAGACAGGGAAGCCAGCTGGGCAGATCTGCCTGCCTGGACAGGAGACCAGGAAAATCCAGCAGCTGTTTCAGCTCCTGCGCTGTAGACCTGGAGGCTCGGCTCTGGCAAAGTGTGGGTCCTGGCAGGGCGGGGGCTCAGGGGACTTACCCAGAGTGATGCTGAGTGCTAGGGCCATGTGGGCAACCTCCCAGCCCTCTTGGGGCTCATCCAGCGGGGCCACATTGCCATCAGCTTGTTGCACAGCTGCAGCTGTGGCTCCGCCTTGCGGTTGCCTGAAGTCACTGCCAGGGGCAGGGCCCGGTCCTACCACACAGGCAGGTGGGGTCAGGCTTCCCGCAGCACCCACCTTGCCCAGCGCCCTCCTCAGAGCTCAGACATGTGCTTGGAGCTTCCCACGCCCCAGTGACCCCTGCACCTCCACAGAGCTCTGTGCTCTGGGATAACTCACGGTTCAGACACCCAAGTTGGGGGCTGAAGAGTCATCTGAGGCCCATCCAGCTACACCTGGCAGCCTCAGACCAGCCTCTCCCACCTGTGCACCGGGGGTCTGACTGGGGGTAGCCAGCACTCCTCTCTGCTCTAAGAACACATTTATATGTGCCCAGGGCTGAGCCACACCGTGAGCTCAGAGGAAGGGAGAAGCTGTCCCCGTTTTGGGGTGCAGGCAGACTTGGGCGCTGGCCCTGGGACTCCCACTGACACGCTGTGTGTCCTTCGACATGTCCCTGTGCCTCTCTGAGCCTCAGTGTCCTCATCATCCAGATGACGACAGGACTTTCCACTCATGGTTGTTTGAGATCATCAGGTGCCAGGGTAGAGCCACTGTCATGTCCAGACCCGAGCGTTTGTCTCGGGCAGGGGCACTGTCAATATTATTCCCGGTGAGACCACTGGGAAACTAAGCATGTGCATGGGTGGCCCTGCCTCCAGGTGGGAGGCCTCTGCCCTGCCACACCTGTGCCTCACCCCTCCAGGTGCCCCCCTGAGGCCCACCCACATCAGCCCACAGGCCAGCTCACCTGGTAGAAGGACACGGCTTTCTCCCGCTCCCAGGCCCCATTGAAGAAGATGTCTCCAGCTGCCTCAAACAGCTCCAGCCCCAGGTTGGAGTCGCCTGTGTACAGGACCACATTCTGTGCCACCTGAAAGGAGGCAGAAGTTCCCTCAAGACCCACACCTGGGAGGTGGCCACGCCCACCTTCGCCAAACTCCTTCCTCTCACACACTGCAGGTACACCTGAGCATTTTTCAGACC
>NW_022316045.1:0-1919 GCF_002776525.5 Piliocolobus tephrosceles
CCAGGTGCAGCAGCTCATGCCTGTAATCCTAGTACTTTGGGAGGTTGGGGTGGGCGGATCATGAGGTCAGGAGATCAAGACCATCCTGGCTAACATGGTAAAACCCCATCTCTACTGAAAATACAAAAAAAAAAAAAAATTAGCTGAGCGTGGTCATGGGTGCCTGTAATCCCAGCTACTGGGGGAAGCTGAGGTAGGAGAATGGCGTGAACTGGGGAGGCAGAGGTTGCAGTGAGCCGAGATCACTCCACTGCACTCCAGCCTGGGCAACAGAACAAGACTCTGTCTCAGAAAAAAAAAAAAAAAAAAGAATGAATTATGAAATAAGATGCAGAGACAGGCAGATGGATATGAGAACATGAGGTTTAGTAATTCTAAAACCTAATTTTAAAACATAGCTTCGTAACTCCATTTGGGATTTTTATTATCTTACCCCAACTTGAACCACCTACACATCAAGACTTACAGGCTTCTTGGCTGGACATGGTGGTTTACACCTGTAATCCTAGCAGTTTTGGAGGCTGAGACGGGAGAATCACTTGAGCTCAGGAGGTTGAGACCAGCCTGGGCATAAAATAGTGAGACCTCATCTCTATTTTAAAATAAAAATAAAATAAACAAAGAAAAGACTGGGAGGCTTCTCGCTATCCTAACTCATTCTCCTCGCATCCACTCCAAGGGTGTAGACCTTTATTTTCTGGAAAAACAGAGTATGTGTGTATCCTATCCACAAAGAGAGAGCCCAGAAGGGGTTAAACTATGCTCACTTCCTTTTCTCAAGCTCACTAATTAGGAAACAGGGGGTAGAAAAAAAAACTGTTTCCTCTTGAGGAGAAGAGAGCTTAATTGATGGGGCAATATTAGGGAGGTTCTCCTTTAGGATACTCCCTCTAGAGGTGTTGCAGCTGACCTGGTAGACACTCAGTAAATACCACTTTTTCCTTTCTGCTCTCTTGATTATCTGTTGTAATGGATAAGGAGAATGTGAATAAGGGGTATGGGTGTGTGGCTATGTGATTAAAAGTAAGTCTTAATCTTTTCTTATTTAAAATCTTGCATCCTATCTTCTCTCTCACTAACAACATGAATTCATTTGAGTCTTGCCATCTTTCCCTTCTCTTGCAGATTAATGGTAATGCAGTTATGAAAGCCTCGAGGGTAGGCTTCACAGTGATTGAGTTATGTCAAATTCTTTCTCAAAACTGGCAGTATATAAACAAATGAAATCGAGAGTTAATCATATGCTTGTGGGCAAAAGAGAAAAGTTGAAGGTTAATTTTGGACTTATACACAGTTTCCTAACTTAGCAAGTAAACCAGTTGACATTTTACCTTTACCCTGCAATCAGTTAATAGCTATTTATCAATCACTGTGGTATGGGATACCTAAAGAGTATTTGTACATTTTTTTTTTTTTTTGAGACAGAATTTCGCTCTTCTTGCACAGGCTGGAGTGCAGTGGTGTGATCTTGGCTCACCGCAACCTCTCCCTCCCAGGTTGAAGTGATTCTCCTGCCTCAGCTTCCCTAGTAGCTGGGATTACAGGCATGCACCAAGATCCTTGGCTAATTTTGTGTTTTTAGTAGAGACAGGGTTTTTCCATGTTGAATCAGGCTGGTCTTGAACTCCCAACCCCAGGTGATCTGCCTGCCTCGGCCTCCCAAAGTGCTGGGATTACAGGCATGAGCCACTGCACCTGGCCTTATAGTGTGTGTTTTTTTGTTTTTGTTTTTTTTTGGTAAATTTTCATTGACGGAAAAGTAGGCTCAGTTAAGAAATTTGTGTGGATATAGTTTTCTAGTAGTACCAGCAACACAGAATTACTTAAAGTGGGTTCCATGGCTTTGGACAGGGGTTAATCAAACAAAAGCAGAGGGTGGCAATGAGACACCTTAGGGATGGCACTCTGTTCTTTTTTTT
>NW_022316046.1:0-1919 GCF_002776525.5 Piliocolobus tephrosceles
AAAAAAAAGAACAGAGTGCCATCCCTAAGGTGTCTCATTGCCACCCTCTGCTTTTGTTTGATTAACCCCTGTCCAAAGCCATGGAACCCACTTTAAGTAATTCTGTGTTGCTGGTACTACTAGAAAACTATATCCACACAAATTTCTTAACTGAGCCTACTTTTCCGTCAATGAAAATTTACCAAAAAAAAACAAAAACAAAAAAACACACACTATAAGGCCAGGTGCAGTGGCTCATGCCTGTAATCCCAGCACTTTGGGAGGCCGAGGCGGGCAGATCACCTGGGGTTGGGAGTTCAAGACCAGCCTGATTCAACATGGAAAAACCCTGTCTCTACTAAAAACACAAAATTAGCCAAGGATCTTGGTGCATGCCTGTAATCCCAGCTACTAGGGAAGCTGAGGCAGGAGAATCACTTCAACCTGGGAGGGAGAGGTTGCGGTGAGCCAAGATCACACCACTGCACTCCAGCCTGTGCAAGAAGAGCGAAATTCTGTCTCAAAAAAAAAAAAAAATGTACAAATACTCTTTAGGTATCCCATACCACAGTGATTGATAAATAGCTATTAACTGATTGCAGGGTAAAGGTAAAATGTCAACTGGTTTACTTGCTAAGTTAGGAAACTGTGTATAAGTCCAAAATTAACCTTCAACTTTTCTCTTTTGCCCACAAGCATATGATTAACTCTCGATTTCATTTGTTTATATACTGCCAGTTTTGAGAAAGAATTTGACATAACTCAATCACTGTGAAGCCTACCCTCGAGGCTTTCATAACTGCATTACCATTAATCTGCAAGAGAAGGGAAAGATGGCAAGACTCAAATGAATTCATGTTGTTAGTGAGAGAGAAGATAGGATGCAAGATTTTAAATAAGAAAAGATTAAGACTTACTTTTAATCACATAGCCACACACCCATACCCCTTATTCACATTCTCCTTATCCATTACAACAGATAATCAAGAGAGCAGAAAGGAAAAAGTGGTATTTACTGAGTGTCTACCAGGTCAGCTGCAACACCTCTAGAGGGAGTATCCTAAAGGAGAACCTCCCTAATATTGCCCCATCAATTAAGCTCTCTTCTCCTCAAGAGGAAACAGTTTTTTTTTCTACCCCCTGTTTCCTAATTAGTGAGCTTGAGAAAAGGAAGTGAGCATAGTTTAACCCCTTCTGGGCTCTCTCTTTGTGGATAGGATACACACATACTCTGTTTTTCCAGAAAATAAAGGTCTACACCCTTGGAGTGGATGCGAGGAGAATGAGTTAGGATAGCGAGAAGCCTCCCAGTCTTTTCTTTGTTTATTTTATTTTTATTTTAAAATAGAGATGAGGTCTCACTATTTTATGCCCAGGCTGGTCTCAACCTCCTGAGCTCAAGTGATTCTCCCGTCTCAGCCTCCAAAACTGCTAGGATTACAGGTGTAAACCACCATGTCCAGCCAAGAAGCCTGTAAGTCTTGATGTGTAGGTGGTTCAAGTTGGGGTAAGATAATAAAAATCCCAAATGGAGTTACGAAGCTATGTTTTAAAATTAGGTTTTAGAATTACTAAACCTCATGTTCTCATATCCATCTGCCTGTCTCTGCATCTTATTTCATAATTCATTCTTTTTTTTTTTTTTTTTTCTGAGACAGAGTCTTGTTCTGTTGCCCAGGCTGGAGTGCAGTGGAGTGATCTCGGCTCACTGCAACCTCTGCCTCCCCAGTTCACGCCATTCTCCTACCTCAGCTTCCCCCAGTAGCTGGGATTACAGGCACCCATGACCACGCTCAGCTAATTTTTTTTTTTTTTTGTATTTTCAGTAGAGATGGGGTTTTACCATGTTAGCCAGGATGGTCTTGATCTCCTGACCTCATGATCCGCCCACCCCAACCTCCCAAAGTACTAGGATTACAGGCATGAGCTGCTGCACCTGG
>NW_022316047.1:0-1649 GCF_002776525.5 Piliocolobus tephrosceles
TATTATTTTTTAGTCAAGCAGTTTGAAACATGAGTTAATGAAGTAGGGAGATAATCACAAAGATTTAGCCATAACTAACAAGTATTTTGTTAATAACTTAAAAATACAATTTTTTTTTTGACTGTATAGGTAATTTCCATTTGAAGAGTAAAATTAGTTTTCTGCCTGATGGAAAAGAATTTACTATACAATTTCCTCTATATTCCTCAATACCACTGAATTTTACACCAAAAAAAAAAAAAAAAAAGTTTGTGTTCCTGCAAATGACTGGTAATGGCTTTGGATTTCATTCATAGTGCACTTATTTTATTTTAGTTATTTTTATTTTTTGAGATGGAGGGGTGCTCTGACACCTAGGCTGGAGTGCAGTGGTGCGATCTTGGCTCACTACAATCTCTGCCTCCCAGGTTCAAGCCAGTCTCCTGTCTCAGCATCCAGAGTAGATGGGACTACAGGCACTCACCACCACCCCAAGCTAGATTTTTTTTCTTTCTTTATTTTTTGTCTTTTTGGTGGAGACTGGGTTTCACCTTGTTAGCCAGGATGATCTCCATCTCCCGGTCTCGTGATCCATCTGCCTCAGCCTCCCAAAATGCTGGGATTACAGGCGTGAGTCACTGCACCCGGCCGATTTGGTTGTCTATTATACAGCCTTATATTTTCCTAATGGAAAAAATATTATTTCAATTTCTAAATATACCAAATATATTTCTAAATATACCAAAAACATGTTGGTAGGAATTATGGGAAATTTATTGTGAAACATAAAATCCTCTAATCTAAATATGCACTGATTATTCCCACTGATAATTTCAATAATTCAGAAAGCCAAGGGGAAAAGGACACTTGAGGCCAGGAATTTGGATCTCAGTTCAGCAAAATGAAACACTATCTGACAAAAAGTTTGTAAAAATTAGGAAGATGTGGTAGCTCAACAGTGGTAGTCTTAGCACTTATGAGGCCAAGGTGGATGGATCACTTTAGGCCTAGAGTTGGAGGCAAGCCTGAGTAACACAGCAGGATTCTGTCTCTAAGAAAAAAATAAAATAAATACATAAGTTAAATAATCAGGTGAGCCTAGTGGGCTTTTGGTCCAGATGCAGCTCACTGGGAGGCTGAGGAAGTAGGATGACACGAGTCCAGGAGTTAGAAGCTGCAGCTGGTGATGATAGCACCACTGTATTCACTCTGGCTACAGCATTATAAAGTTTGTCTCTTAAAAGGAAAAGTAAAATGACTGTAGTCTTAAGTTAGTACTAATCAGAAAATATAGAGTATATTGTAATCACTTGACTTCACAACTCTCTCAGCATTGTTTATATTAAAATAAGTTAAGACAATGTTACTGATCGAAAAAGTATTTGATGTAAATTTTTGGATACCTCCACACATTTGCATTTTACTTACTTCTTGAATGTGAAACAAAAGTAGAAGAGCTTTATTAATCAATCTGATATTTGTACTATTTTCCTCCATTTTCATGCACTTATATGCTAGACTGGGCAATTTATAAGAGGCGGGGGATTTATTGACTTAGAGATTTATACGTCTGGCAAGGCAAAGAGGAGCAAATTACAGCTTGCACGGATGGCAGCAAGCAAGCAGAGAGCTTGTGCGGTGAAACACTGATGTTTAAAGCCATCAGATGT
>NW_022316048.1:0-1649 GCF_002776525.5 Piliocolobus tephrosceles
ACATCTGATGGCTTTAAACATCAGTGTTTCACCGCACAAGCTCTCTGCTTGCTTGCTGCCATCCGTGCAAGCTGTAATTTGCTCCTCTTTGCCTTGCCAGACGTATAAATCTCTAAGTCAATAAATCCCCCGCCTCTTATAAATTGCCCAGTCTAGCATATAAGTGCATGAAAATGGAGGAAAATAGTACAAATATCAGATTGATTAATAAAGCTCTTCTACTTTTGTTTCACATTCAAGAAGTAAGTAAAATGCAAATGTGTGGAGGTATCCAAAAATTTACATCAAATACTTTTTCGATCAGTAACATTGTCTTAACTTATTTTAATATAAACAATGCTGAGAGAGTTGTGAAGTCAAGTGATTACAATATACTCTATATTTTCTGATTAGTACTAACTTAAGACTACAGTCATTTTACTTTTCCTTTTAAGAGACAAACTTTATAATGCTGTAGCCAGAGTGAATACAGTGGTGCTATCATCACCAGCTGCAGCTTCTAACTCCTGGACTCGTGTCATCCTACTTCCTCAGCCTCCCAGTGAGCTGCATCTGGACCAAAAGCCCACTAGGCTCACCTGATTATTTAACTTATGTATTTATTTTATTTTTTTCTTAGAGACAGAATCCTGCTGTGTTACTCAGGCTTGCCTCCAACTCTAGGCCTAAAGTGATCCATCCACCTTGGCCTCATAAGTGCTAAGACTACCACTGTTGAGCTACCACATCTTCCTAATTTTTACAAACTTTTTGTCAGATAGTGTTTCATTTTGCTGAACTGAGATCCAAATTCCTGGCCTCAAGTGTCCTTTTCCCCTTGGCTTTCTGAATTATTGAAATTATCAGTGGGAATAATCAGTGCATATTTAGATTAGAGGATTTTATGTTTCACAATAAATTTCCCATAATTCCTACCAACATGTTTTTGGTATATTTAGAAATATATTTGGTATATTTAGAAATTGAAATAATATTTTTTCCATTAGGAAAATATAAGGCTGTATAATAGACAACCAAATCGGCCGGGTGCAGTGACTCACGCCTGTAATCCCAGCATTTTGGGAGGCTGAGGCAGATGGATCACGAGACCGGGAGATGGAGATCATCCTGGCTAACAAGGTGAAACCCAGTCTCCACCAAAAAGACAAAAAATAAAGAAAGAAAAAAAATCTAGCTTGGGGTGGTGGTGAGTGCCTGTAGTCCCATCTACTCTGGATGCTGAGACAGGAGACTGGCTTGAACCTGGGAGGCAGAGATTGTAGTGAGCCAAGATCGCACCACTGCACTCCAGCCTAGGTGTCAGAGCACCCCTCCATCTCAAAAAATAAAAATAACTAAAATAAAATAAGTGCACTATGAATGAAATCCAAAGCCATTACCAGTCATTTGCAGGAACACAAACTTTTTTTTTTTTTTTTTTGGTGTAAAATTCAGTGGTATTGAGGAATATAGAGGAAATTGTATAGTAAATTCTTTTCCATCAGGCAGAAAACTAATTTTACTCTTCAAATGGAAATTACCTATACAGTCAAAAAAAAAATTGTATTTTTAAGTTATTAACAAAATACTTGTTAGTTATGGCTAAATCTTTGTGATTATCTCCCTACTTCATTAACTCATGTTTCAAACTGCTTGACTAAAAAATAATA
>NW_022316049.1:0-1014 GCF_002776525.5 Piliocolobus tephrosceles
ACAGGGGATCAAATATATTTAATCGCTTTCTTTAGTCTTGTTCCTTCATTTGTGAAATCATTAACTCTAATTTATATGAATGTGGTGCCTTTTGGTTTAGGTATTTCAAGTTAAAATATGTAAGACATCTGTATCTTACAATACTGACTTTTAATATATGGAGATATGGTTTATTATATTAATTATTATTTTTTAGTCAAGCAGTTTGAAACATCAGTTAATGAAGTAGGGAGATAACCACAAAGATTTAGCCATAACTAACAAATATTTTATTAATAACTTGAAAATACAAATTTTTTTGACTGTATATGTAATCTCTATTTGAAGAGTAAAATTAGTTTTCTGCCTGAAGGAAAATAATTTACTATACAATTTCCTCTATATTCCTCAATACCACTGGATTTTACACCAAAAAAAAAAAAAAAAAAAAAAAAAAAAAAAGGTTGTGTTCCTGCAAATGACTGGTAATGGCTTTGGATTTCATTCATAGTACACTTATTTTCTTTTATTTATTTTTATTTTTTGAGATTGAGTGGTGCTCTGACACCTACGCTGGAGTGCAGTGGTACGATCTCGGCTCACTGCAAGCTCTGCCTCCCAGGTTCAAGCCAGTCTCCTGTCTCCTCATCCAGAGTAGATAGGACTACAGGCACTCACCACCACCCCAAGCTACATTTTTTTCTTTCTTTATTTATTTTTTGTCTTTTTGGTGGAGACGGGGTTTCACCTTGTTAGCCAGGATGATCTCCATCTCCCGGTCTCATGATCCACCCGCCTCAGCCTCCCAAAATGCTGGGATTACAGACGTGAGTCACTTCACTCGGCCGATTTGGTTGTCTATTATACTGCCTTATATTTTCCTAATGGAAAAAAATATTATTTCAATTTCTAAATATACCAAAAACATGTTGGTAGGAATTATGGGAAAATTCTTGTGAAACATAAAATCCTCTAATCTAAATATGCATTTATTATTTAAAAATTGGCTCCTACTCCAATAAATTTGTATCACAG
>NW_022316050.1:0-1014 GCF_002776525.5 Piliocolobus tephrosceles
CTGTGATACAAATTTATTGGAGTAGGAGCCAATTTTTAAATAATAAATGCATATTTAGATTAGAGGATTTTATGTTTCACAAGAATTTTCCCATAATTCCTACCAACATGTTTTTGGTATATTTAGAAATTGAAATAATATTTTTTTCCATTAGGAAAATATAAGGCAGTATAATAGACAACCAAATCGGCCGAGTGAAGTGACTCACGTCTGTAATCCCAGCATTTTGGGAGGCTGAGGCGGGTGGATCATGAGACCGGGAGATGGAGATCATCCTGGCTAACAAGGTGAAACCCCGTCTCCACCAAAAAGACAAAAAATAAATAAAGAAAGAAAAAAATGTAGCTTGGGGTGGTGGTGAGTGCCTGTAGTCCTATCTACTCTGGATGAGGAGACAGGAGACTGGCTTGAACCTGGGAGGCAGAGCTTGCAGTGAGCCGAGATCGTACCACTGCACTCCAGCGTAGGTGTCAGAGCACCACTCAATCTCAAAAAATAAAAATAAATAAAAGAAAATAAGTGTACTATGAATGAAATCCAAAGCCATTACCAGTCATTTGCAGGAACACAACCTTTTTTTTTTTTTTTTTTTTTTTTTTTTTTTGGTGTAAAATCCAGTGGTATTGAGGAATATAGAGGAAATTGTATAGTAAATTATTTTCCTTCAGGCAGAAAACTAATTTTACTCTTCAAATAGAGATTACATATACAGTCAAAAAAATTTGTATTTTCAAGTTATTAATAAAATATTTGTTAGTTATGGCTAAATCTTTGTGGTTATCTCCCTACTTCATTAACTGATGTTTCAAACTGCTTGACTAAAAAATAATAATTAATATAATAAACCATATCTCCATATATTAAAAGTCAGTATTGTAAGATACAGATGTCTTACATATTTTAACTTGAAATACCTAAACCAAAAGGCACCACATTCATATAAATTAGAGTTAATGATTTCACAAATGAAGGAACAAGACTAAAGAAAGCGATTAAATATATTTGATCCCCTGT
>NW_022316051.1:0-1409 GCF_002776525.5 Piliocolobus tephrosceles
TTTATTATTTAAAAATTGGCTCCTACTCCAATAAATTTGTATCACAGATCATTCTACCTCATCATTCATAAGCTTTCTCTATTCCAAACAAGACCTTAACAGATAACTAAAAAGGTGCATCATATTTTACACCAGATTTTGTTTCCCACTGATAATTCCAATAATTTGGAAAGCCAAGGGGAAAAAGACACTTGATGCCAGGAATTTGGATCTCAGCTCGGCAAAATGAAACACTATCTGACAAAAAGTTTGTAAAAATTAGGAAGATGTGGTAGCTCAACAGTGGTTGTCTTAGAACTTTGTGAGGCCAAGGTGGGTGGATCACTTTAGGCCTAGAGTTGGAGGCAAGCCTGAGTAACACAGCAGGATTCTGTCTCTAAGAAAAAAATAAAATAAATAAATAAGTTAAATAATCAGCTGAGCCTAGTGGGCTTTTGGTCCAGATGCAGCTCACTGGGAGGCCAAGGAAGTAGGATGACACGATTCCAGGAGTTAGAAGCTGCTGTTGGTGATGATAGCACCACTGTATTCATTCCGGCAAGAGCATTATAAAGTTTGTCTCTTAAAAGGAAAAGTAGAATGACTGTAATCTTAAGTTAGTACCAATCAGAAAATATAGAGTACATTGTAGTCACTTGACGTCACAAATCTTTCTGCATTGTTTATATTAAAATAAGTTACGACAACATTACTGAACTAAAAAGTATTTGATGTAAATTTTTGGAGACCTCCACACATTTGCATTTTACTTACTTCTTGACTGTGAAACAAAAGTAGAAGAGCTTTATTAATCAATCTGATATTTGTACTATTTTAGTTCATTTTCAGGCACTTATAAAGATATATCCTAGACTGGGCAATTTGTAAGGGCGGGGGATTTATTGACTTAGAGATTTATATGTCTGGCAAGGCAAAGAGGAGCAAGTTACAGCTTACACGGATGGCAGCAAGCAAACAGAGAGCTTGTGCGGTGAAACACTGATGTTTAAAGCCATCAGATTTAATGAGACTTACAATCACAAGAATAGCACAAATGAAAAAATAAACAAACAAACAAAAAAACACCTGTCCCCATACTGATTACTCCCTATCTTATCCTCCCACAAACACTTAAGAAAATTCAAGATAAAATTTGGGTGAGATCACAGTCAAATCATATCATTCCAACCACGGCCCCTCCAAAATCTGAAAACCTAACATTTCAAAATCAATCATGTTTTTCCAATGGTACTGCAGTGTCTTAACTCATTCAAGCATTAACTCAATAGTCCAAAGTCTGGTGCTTTATCTGAATCAAGGTAATTTTTTTCTGCCTATGTACCTGTAAAACTGAAAGCAACTTAGTTACATCCTAGATACACAGGGCTACTGGAATTGGGAAAATACAGGCCTTCCAAATACGAGAAATT
>NW_022316052.1:0-1409 GCF_002776525.5 Piliocolobus tephrosceles
AATTTCTCGTATTTGGAAGGCCTGTATTTTCCCAATTCCAGTAGCCCTGTGTATCTAGGATGTAACTAAGTTGCTTTCAGTTTTACAGGTACATAGGCAGAAAAAAATTACCTTGATTCAGATAAAGCACCAGACTTTGGACTATTGAGTTAATGCTTGAATGAGTTAAGACACTGCAGTACCATTGGAAAAACATGATTGATTTTGAAATGTTAGGTTTTCAGATTTTGGAGGGGCCGTGGTTGGAATGATATGATTTGACTGTGATCTCACCCAAATTTTATCTTGAATTTTCTTAAGTGTTTGTGGGAGGATAAGATAGGGAGTAATCAGTATGGGGACAGGTGTTTTTTTGTTTGTTTGTTTATTTTTTCATTTGTGCTATTCTTGTGATTGTAAGTCTCATTAAATCTGATGGCTTTAAACATCAGTGTTTCACCGCACAAGCTCTCTGTTTGCTTGCTGCCATCCGTGTAAGCTGTAACTTGCTCCTCTTTGCCTTGCCAGACATATAAATCTCTAAGTCAATAAATCCCCCGCCCTTACAAATTGCCCAGTCTAGGATATATCTTTATAAGTGCCTGAAAATGAACTAAAATAGTACAAATATCAGATTGATTAATAAAGCTCTTCTACTTTTGTTTCACAGTCAAGAAGTAAGTAAAATGCAAATGTGTGGAGGTCTCCAAAAATTTACATCAAATACTTTTTAGTTCAGTAATGTTGTCGTAACTTATTTTAATATAAACAATGCAGAAAGATTTGTGACGTCAAGTGACTACAATGTACTCTATATTTTCTGATTGGTACTAACTTAAGATTACAGTCATTCTACTTTTCCTTTTAAGAGACAAACTTTATAATGCTCTTGCCGGAATGAATACAGTGGTGCTATCATCACCAACAGCAGCTTCTAACTCCTGGAATCGTGTCATCCTACTTCCTTGGCCTCCCAGTGAGCTGCATCTGGACCAAAAGCCCACTAGGCTCAGCTGATTATTTAACTTATTTATTTATTTTATTTTTTTCTTAGAGACAGAATCCTGCTGTGTTACTCAGGCTTGCCTCCAACTCTAGGCCTAAAGTGATCCACCCACCTTGGCCTCACAAAGTTCTAAGACAACCACTGTTGAGCTACCACATCTTCCTAATTTTTACAAACTTTTTGTCAGATAGTGTTTCATTTTGCCGAGCTGAGATCCAAATTCCTGGCATCAAGTGTCTTTTTCCCCTTGGCTTTCCAAATTATTGGAATTATCAGTGGGAAACAAAATCTGGTGTAAAATATGATGCACCTTTTTAGTTATCTGTTAAGGTCTTGTTTGGAATAGAGAAAGCTTATGAATGATGAGGTAGAATGATCTGTGATACAAATTTATTGGAGTAGGAGCCAATTTTTAAATAATAAA
>NW_022316053.1:0-1918 GCF_002776525.5 Piliocolobus tephrosceles
CCAGGTGCAGCAGCTCATGCCTGTAATCCTAGTACTTTGGGAGGTTGGGGTGGGCGGATCATGAGGTCAGGAGATCAAGACCATCCTGGCTAACATGGTAAAACCCCATCTCTACTGAAAATACAAAAAAAAAAAAAAATTAGCTGAGCGTGGTCATGGGTGCCTGTAATCCCAGCTACTGGGGGAAGCTGAGGTAGGAGAATGGCGTGAACTGGGGAGGCAGAGGTTGCAGTGAGCCGAGATCACTCCACTGCACTCCAGCCTGGGCAACAGAACAAGACTCTGTCTCAGAAAAAAAAAAAAAAAAAAGAATGAATTATGAAATAAGATGCAGAGACAGGCAGATGGATATGAGAACATGAGGTTTAGTAATTCTAAAACCTAATTTTAAAACATAGCTTCGTAACTCCATTTGGGATTTTTATTATCTTACCCCAACTTGAACCACCTACACATCAAGACTTACAGGCTTCTTGGCTGGACATGGTGGTTTACACCTGTAATCCTAGCAGTTTTGGAGGCTGAGACGGGAGAATCACTTGAGCTCAGGAGGTTGAGACCAGCCTGGGCATAAAATAGTGAGACCTCATCTCTATTTTAAAATAAAAATAAAATAAACAAAGAAAAGACTGGGAGGCTTCTCGCTATCCTAACTCATTCTCCTCGCATCCACTCCAAGGGTGTAGACCTTTATTTTCTGGAAAAGCAGAGTATGTGTGTATCCTATCCACAAAGAGAGAGCCCAGAAGGGGTTAAACTATGCTCACTTCCTTTTCTCAAGCTCACTAATTAGGAAACAGGGGGTAGAAAAAAAAACTGTTTCCTCTTGAGGAGAAGAGAGCTTAATTGATGGGGCAATATTAGGGAGGTTCTCCTTTAGGATACTCCCTCTAGAGGTGTTGCAGCTGACCTGGTAGACACTCAGTAAATACCACTTTTTCCTTTCTGCTCTCTTGATTATCTGTTGTAATGGATAAGGAGAATGTGAATAAGGGGTATGGGTGTGTGGCTATGTGATTAAAAGTAAGTCTTAATCTTTTCTTATTTAAAATCTTGCATCCTATCTTCTCTCTCACTAACAACATGAATTCATTTGAGTCTTGCCATCTTTCCCTTCTCTTGCAGATTAATGGTAATGCAGTTATGAAAGCCTCGAGGGTAGGCTTCACAGTGATTGAGTTATGTCAAATTCTTTCTCAAAACTGGCAGTATATAAACAAATGAAATCGAGAGTTAATCATATGCTTGTGGGCAAAAGAGAAAAGTTGAAGGTTAATTTTGGACTTATAGACAGTTTCCTAACTTAGCAAGTAAACCAGTTGACATTTTACCTTTACCCTGCAATCAGTTAATAGCTATTTATCAATCACTGTGGTATGGGATACCTAAAGAGTATTTGTACATTTTTTTTTTTTTTGAGACAGAATTTCGCTCTTCTTGCACAGGCTGGAGTGCAGTGGTGTGATCTTGGCTCACCGCAACCTCTCCCTCCCAGGTTGAAGTGATTCTCCTGCCTCAGCTTCCCTAGTAGCTGGGATTACAGGCATGCACCAAGATCCTTGGCTAATTTTGTGTTTTTAGTAGAGACAGGGTTTTTCCATGTTGAATCAGGCTGGTCTTGAACTCCCAACCCCAGGTGATCTGCCTGCCTCGGCCTCCCAAAGTGCTGGGATTACAGGCATGAGCCACTGCACCTGGCCTTATAGTGTGTGTTTTTTTGTTTTTGTTTTTTTTTGGTAAATTTTCATTGACGGAAAAGTAGGCTCAGTTAAGAAATTTGTGTGGATATCGTTTTCTAGTAGTACCAGCAACGCAGAATTACTTACAGTGGGTTCCATGGCTTTGGACAGGGGTTAATCAAACAAAAGCAGAGGGTGGCAATGAGACACCTTAGGGATGGCACTCTGTTCTTTTTTTT
>NW_022316055.1:0-1918 GCF_002776525.5 Piliocolobus tephrosceles
AAAAAAAAGAACAGAGTGCCATCCCTAAGGTGTCTCATTGCCACCCTCTGCTTTTGTTTGATTAACCCCTGTCCAAAGCCATGGAACCCACTGTAAGTAATTCTGCGTTGCTGGTACTACTAGAAAACGATATCCACACAAATTTCTTAACTGAGCCTACTTTTCCGTCAATGAAAATTTACCAAAAAAAAACAAAAACAAAAAAACACACACTATAAGGCCAGGTGCAGTGGCTCATGCCTGTAATCCCAGCACTTTGGGAGGCCGAGGCGGGCAGATCACCTGGGGTTGGGAGTTCAAGACCAGCCTGATTCAACATGGAAAAACCCTGTCTCTACTAAAAACACAAAATTAGCCAAGGATCTTGGTGCATGCCTGTAATCCCAGCTACTAGGGAAGCTGAGGCAGGAGAATCACTTCAACCTGGGAGGGAGAGGTTGCGGTGAGCCAAGATCACACCACTGCACTCCAGCCTGTGCAAGAAGAGCGAAATTCTGTCTCAAAAAAAAAAAAAATGTACAAATACTCTTTAGGTATCCCATACCACAGTGATTGATAAATAGCTATTAACTGATTGCAGGGTAAAGGTAAAATGTCAACTGGTTTACTTGCTAAGTTAGGAAACTGTCTATAAGTCCAAAATTAACCTTCAACTTTTCTCTTTTGCCCACAAGCATATGATTAACTCTCGATTTCATTTGTTTATATACTGCCAGTTTTGAGAAAGAATTTGACATAACTCAATCACTGTGAAGCCTACCCTCGAGGCTTTCATAACTGCATTACCATTAATCTGCAAGAGAAGGGAAAGATGGCAAGACTCAAATGAATTCATGTTGTTAGTGAGAGAGAAGATAGGATGCAAGATTTTAAATAAGAAAAGATTAAGACTTACTTTTAATCACATAGCCACACACCCATACCCCTTATTCACATTCTCCTTATCCATTACAACAGATAATCAAGAGAGCAGAAAGGAAAAAGTGGTATTTACTGAGTGTCTACCAGGTCAGCTGCAACACCTCTAGAGGGAGTATCCTAAAGGAGAACCTCCCTAATATTGCCCCATCAATTAAGCTCTCTTCTCCTCAAGAGGAAACAGTTTTTTTTTCTACCCCCTGTTTCCTAATTAGTGAGCTTGAGAAAAGGAAGTGAGCATAGTTTAACCCCTTCTGGGCTCTCTCTTTGTGGATAGGATACACACATACTCTGCTTTTCCAGAAAATAAAGGTCTACACCCTTGGAGTGGATGCGAGGAGAATGAGTTAGGATAGCGAGAAGCCTCCCAGTCTTTTCTTTGTTTATTTTATTTTTATTTTAAAATAGAGATGAGGTCTCACTATTTTATGCCCAGGCTGGTCTCAACCTCCTGAGCTCAAGTGATTCTCCCGTCTCAGCCTCCAAAACTGCTAGGATTACAGGTGTAAACCACCATGTCCAGCCAAGAAGCCTGTAAGTCTTGATGTGTAGGTGGTTCAAGTTGGGGTAAGATAATAAAAATCCCAAATGGAGTTACGAAGCTATGTTTTAAAATTAGGTTTTAGAATTACTAAACCTCATGTTCTCATATCCATCTGCCTGTCTCTGCATCTTATTTCATAATTCATTCTTTTTTTTTTTTTTTTTTCTGAGACAGAGTCTTGTTCTGTTGCCCAGGCTGGAGTGCAGTGGAGTGATCTCGGCTCACTGCAACCTCTGCCTCCCCAGTTCACGCCATTCTCCTACCTCAGCTTCCCCCAGTAGCTGGGATTACAGGCACCCATGACCACGCTCAGCTAATTTTTTTTTTTTTTTGTATTTTCAGTAGAGATGGGGTTTTACCATGTTAGCCAGGATGGTCTTGATCTCCTGACCTCATGATCCGCCCACCCCAACCTCCCAAAGTACTAGGATTACAGGCATGAGCTGCTGCACCTGG
>NW_022316056.1:0-5743 GCF_002776525.5 Piliocolobus tephrosceles
CTGTCCTGCAAATTTTAATGTCCTCAGAAGCCTGGAACTCTAATCTCTATCTTCTCAACACACTTAAAACTCCATGGCCTCCCCGAATTCTCCCTTCCTGCACTACTTTCTAGAAAGTGTCCCAAGGCAGAAAGCCAAGGTAATAAATGACTCACTTCATTTCATTCCCTCAGGCATCATAGTCCTTGTCAGGCTTCTGAGCCCAAGTCAAGCCACCGCATCCCCTGTGACTTGCACATATACACCCAGATGGCCTGAAGTAACTGAAGAATCACAAAAGAAGTGCAAATACCCTGCCCCGCCTTAACTGATGACATTCCACCACAAAAGAAGTGAAAATGGCTGGTCCTTGCCTTAAGCGATGACATTACCTTGTGAAATTCCTTTTCCTGCCTCATCCTGGCTCAAAAAGCTCCCCCCACCCCCCACTGAGCACCTTGTAACCCCCACTCCTGCCTGCTAGAGAACAACCCTCCTTTGACTGTAATTTTCCTTTACCTACCAAATCCTATAAAACAGCCCCACCTTTAACTCTCTTCGCTGACTAAATCTTATAAAACGGGCCCACCTCTATCTCCCTTCACTGACTCTCTTTTCGGACTCAGCCCGCCTGCACCCAGGTGATTAAAAAGCTTTATTGCTCACACAAAGTCCGTTTGGTGGTCTCACACGGTGCGCATGACAGTCCTGTGTTGCATGTTGTCCAATGTCTGAACACTGTTGTTTCATGTATTTTGTCAAATTTTCAAATTGTTATGAAGAGAGGGCAAGCCCAATACTGTAAAGGTAAACTGAGGCTGCAGCCAAACCGGGAATGAAGACACGAAGACGCTCAGGTAGTACCTCTTTTCTGGAAGCTCCTGGAGCTCACCGGCCTCAGGGCTGCTACTAAGGCCTGGGTTTGGAGTTGTACTTTCTGTTTTAGCCTGGCCTGTCGTTGAGCTTCAGCTGCTTCCTCCTTGGAGTTGTAGACCTTGAAGGCCAGTTTGACTAAATCCTGGATGGGAGTTTGAGGGCCATCCTCTGCCTTTTTAAACTTTTTTTGGATATCAGGGGCTGACTGAGAATATGAGGCCAAGACGGTCCCCCCTGCGGGGGAGGCAGGGTCAAGGCGGGTGTACTGAATAAGTGACTCTGTCAGTCCATTAAGAAAAACGGCCAGATTTTCATCTGCACTTTGGACTACCTCCTTTAATTTGTTAAAGTTGACTGATTTGTTAGAGGCTGCCTGCATGCCGGCAAGAAGGCACTGGACTGTCATATCTCTGTGGCAGCAGCCTGCCTGACCAACCTGCTAGTCCTAGTTGGGCTTGGCTGAGGGCACCGCCTCAGTGCCAACTAGCATGGCATGGTCAGTTAAATGAACCTGGTCAGCGTGCTGCCTGGCTGCCACTAGGATATGCTCCTGTTCCTCAGGTGACAGTGTTGAGGTCATAATGACATGGGAATCATGCTAAGTGAGATCATATGCCTGGCATAGATACCTAAACTCTTTGATATAACGAGTAGGATTGGCCAAAAAGGAGCCTGCACAGTCCTCAACCTTAGACAAGTCTGCCAATGAAAACGGCACATGGACCCGGACTACTCCTTTGGCACCTGCCACCTCTCGTAAGGGACACAGGAGGTCGGTCCTGGACCGAGTATGGGCGGAGACATGTGAGGAAGGGGAGGAGGTGGAGGTAGGGGAGACAGAATCTGTGGAGTTTGGTAAGGGCACAGGATGGGGGGAAGGGTGGAGAAGCGTTGACAAGGACGGGGATAATGGTGGGTCAGGGTAAGGAGGAGGTTGGGCAGGAGACTGGAGGGGTGGCCGGGATAGGGTGTCATGAGGCTCAGAAAAAGAGGAGGAATCATCCCTCTCCTTGCCCAAGGGAAGAGACTTTGCGAGCAGAACTTGAGCTAACGAGCATTGGGTGCAGAGATCTGGGCGAGAACACAAGTCCCAAAAGGCCTGAATATAGGGTATCTCGGACCATTTGCCTAGTCTCTTGCAGGAGTTGGTCAGATCTGTGAGAATGTTAAAGTCCAGAGTGCCTTCTGCAGGCTACTGAGACTGATTATCCAATTTATACTGCGGTCATGCTACTGTGCAGAAGAAAATGAGCCGCTTTGGTTTTAGGTCTTGGCTGAGACCTAAAGTCCGGAAATCAGCCAAGAGGCACTTCAGAGGGGATTTTCAGTCTGGTTTGGACTGGGTAGTTCCCATGGTCTTAAGGCGGGCAGTCCGGAGGCAATGGGAGTGTCCTCTCACTGCCACGTGGAGTGCGGGGTACGGTGGCTTCCGGGGAGGTTGGACATCTCCTAATCCCCGGTGCCGAGGTTACTGTTGACCGGAGAGAGCCCCTGACACAGCCGTGCATTTCGGACAGGGACTCCCGGAGGGAGCCTTCAGGATGGGGGGAAAACTTACCTAGCAGTGATCGAATTGAGTCTAAATTTGGTGAGATGGCTCCAGGCTTGAGGAGGGGGTCCTGGCTCGGGGAGAGGAGAGCCTGCCCGACCTAGCAGGGGTCCAGGGAGGGGTCTCCTCCCGGGTTTCGGCACCAAATATAAAGGCAAACTGAGGCTGGAGCCGAACTGGGAACGAAGACACAAGGCAAATGGCAGTGAGAATAGCTTTTATTAGGGCTTGAGGGTAAGGTTCCTCGGTCCAAAGGTGTGGGCCGAGGAAGTCGTGCTGAGGGAGGAGGGTAGGGGCTTCTTATAGCCTGAGAGGTAGGGAAGCTGGTTGTGCAAACAGGGCCTGGGGGGTCTTGAAACTACTAGGGCAGGAGTTGAGTAAGGGTCATGAGGAAGGGGTCTTTGGAAACTGTCAACTGAAACTGCTGTTTATGAACTTGTGGAATGCAGGTGAGCTGCAGTTCATGGGGGAGTGTGACTGCCCAGCCGAAACTCTGATGCATGTAAGTCTGTGGGTGTGTACAAGGGTGAAGGGAGTCTTTAACAAAAGGCCTGCTATGCCGGGTAACGCCTCCATGTTGGGTCTAGATTCCTGCCTAACAAATACCATCTATTCTGCCATAGTTGAACAAGTTTAGTCTCTACTTTGCTGCAATTTTGACTTTTGTTTTTCCAAGACCTGCAAGGAGGCAACCCTGACATAATTTGGCAGTGGACTGTTGATGAAAAAAGTCAAACTCTAAAATATTTGAAGAGATCTATTCTAAGTCAAATATGAGTGACCATGACCCTAAACACAGCCTTCAGGAGGTCCTGAGCACATGTGCCCAAGGTGGTAGGGGGTAAAGCTTGGTTTTATCCAATTTAGGGAGGCATGAGACATCAATCAAATACATTTAAGAAATACAGTGGGGTCAGGCGCAGTGGCTTATGTCTGTAATTCCAGCACTTTGGGAGGCCAAGGCAGGTGGATCACTTGAGGTCACGAGTTTGAGACCAGCGTGGCCAAATTGGTGAAACCCCATCTCTACTAAAACTACAAAAATTAGCCACGTGTGGTGGTGCATGCCTATAATCCCAGCTACTCAGGAGATTGAGGCAGAACTGCTTGAACCCAGGAGGCGGAGGTTGCAGTGAGCCAAGATCATGCCACTGCACTCCAGCCTGGGTGACTGAGTGAGACCCTGTCTCAAAAATAAAAAAAACAAAGAAAGAAAGAAATACATTGGTTTGGTCCAGAAAGGCAGGACAACTCAAAGTTGGGGTGGGGTCGGGTGGATTTCCAGACTATAGGTAAATTTAACATTTTCTGAGTGACAGCTGGTTGAGTTTGTCTAAAGACCTGGGATCCACAGAAAGGAAATGTTCAGGTTAAGATGAAAGATTATGGAGACCAAGGTTCTTTTGAAGTCTTAACAGTGACTGCCCTTAGAGACAATAGTTGACAAATTGTTTCCTATTCAGACCTTTTAAAGATGGTAGACTCTTAGTTAATCTCTTGAGGACTGGGTGGGCCTAGAAGAAAAAGGTCTAGCTATGTTAATAGAGATTCTTTACAGCTGCAAATTTTCCCCCACAAAGGACAGCTGTGCAGGGCCATTTCAAAATATGGCAAAGAAACATGTTTTGGGGTAAAATATTTTGACTTTCTTCTTTGTCAGATAATGTTATACCACAGTCAGATTGGAGAATAAGTCATGACATATAGGGTTAAATAAAACCTCCTTGATGAGAATTTATGGTTTGTAGGGCATGACTCCCCAGACCCCTTAGATGGGAATTTGGGCAAGATAGAAAAAAAAAAACAAAAACAGAACTTAGTCCTCAAGATGATCACATTGATTCACTTTACTAAGGGAATGAGAAAGAGTAGTAAGAGAAGCCCAGCAAAGGCCTTGGAGAGGCCACAAGAGGCAACACAATGAACAAAAACTGGGGTGAGAACAATTATAAAAGTGATCAGAAGTGGACTGAGATAAATCATATAGCCTGCTGGATATAAAATACTTCAGGAGTAAATGCTCAGTGCCACGAAGGAAAACCAGTACCCAGGCAAAAGTTTAATTCTCTCAGCAAGGCAATTTACTTCTGCAGAAAGGTGCTACTTGCATCAATCAAGACCACAAGAGCACAGGGAACAAAGGAGATTAGGGGTTTTTAAATCCTTAATGCAATCCCTACCTCTGTGTCCTTCCCTCATGGGCTGGGGTCAGACCGAACAATCTGAGCTGACCTGATTGGCTACTTGTACATATTTTTCTAAATATAGAAGGGGAGGGGGACTTGAGGTACAGAGGTGGAGCGTGTGAGACGTGCAGTTTCAGGGGAACAATGGGTGCAGGTAACCAAGGAAACAGATGTGAGTCATTGATTAGAGCTGATGGGAAAGGGGTAGGCTCTTTTACAGTAACTAGGGGGCAAGGAGGAATAGGAAAGTTGAGTTTGAGAACAAAAGACAAGGAAGTTAGCAGGATACATTTTTGGAGAGAAACTCGGAGAAATTCATTGTATCTTACATAGCCCAAAGTTATCAGTTCATCAAAACAAAAACTACAGCTTTAAGTAAAGTTGCTATTTGCTCATTGATACACAAATAATTAATATCAGAGAAGTATTCTAAATCTTTGTCCAAAAGTCTATCTATAATAGAAACTGACAAGATCTTTAACAGCCCATAATCCTTAACAAGAAATCAAATTTATTCCATCTTAGGAAATGTTCTGGGGAAACTGTGGTCCACAAAGACTATCTGTCTTAGTTCTATAGCAATCTATGCTTTTAAACGGCAGGAAGGCCCACCCAAGCCTCATTCCCAGTAATAGCTTGGTAGTCTATTACACTTCCTCTTGAGTCTGGGCTTGGAAGATATCACCTCTACTTTTTTTTTTTTTTTTAATAAAGAAGTCTCATCAGGCTAAGGGATAACCAAAAGAGTGACCTGTGTCCTTCTGACCCCCATATTGACCATACCCTTCAGAAGGTCCTTAAATTCAATCCATTTGTCTATGACAATGGCAAGTAATTGATAATCAGGAGTGGGTTGGCTTTTGGGGTCTCACCTATAAATCTCTGAATTGACAGACTGAGTTTTGCAGAACCCTGCAAAGAGTAGGTCCAGTAGTTTTGATAGGCCTAATATGATTTCTCACCTACTTCTTAATAAGAATTCACTTGAATTAGTTTTTACTGGTCTGTCAGTGAATGTTTGGGTAACTTGATAGCAAGGTAATATAATTCTAATATTCAAAGGCAAAAATTAGGAGTTGGTGATCCTAACTGCACTCTGTACCTTCAGTGTTGGGACTCAATTATTCATTTACTTGTCTACCTCCTCATCTCT
>NW_022316057.1:0-5743 GCF_002776525.5 Piliocolobus tephrosceles
AGAGATGAGGAGGTAGACAAGTAAATGAATAATTGAGTCCCAACACTGAAGGTACAGAGTGCAGTTAGGATCACCAACTCCTAATTTTTGCCTTTGAATATTAGAATTATATTACCTTGCTATCAAGTTACCCAAACATTCACTGACAGACCAGTAAAAACTAATTCAAGTGAATTCTTATTAAGAAGTAGGTGAGAAATCATATTAGGCCTATCAAAACTACTGGACCTACTCTTTGCAGGGTTCTGCAAAACTCAGTCTGTCAATTCAGAGATTTATAGGTGAGACCCCAAAAGCCAACCCACTCCTGATTATCAATTACTTGCCATTGTCATAGACAAATGGATTGAATTTAAGGACCTTCTGAAGGGTATGGTCAATATGGGGGTCAGAAGGACACAGGTCACTCTTTTGGTTATCCCTTAGCCTGATGAGACTTCTTTATTAAAAAAAAAAAAAAAAGTAGAGGTGATATCTTCCAAGCCCAGACTCAAGAGGAAGTGTAATAGACTACCAAGCTATTACTGGGAATGAGGCTTGGGTGGGCCTTCCTGCCGTTTAAAAGCATAGATTGCTATAGAACTAAGACAGATAGTCTTTGTGGACCACAGTTTCCCCAGAACATTTCCTAAGATGGAATAAATTTGATTTCTTGTTAAGGATTATGGGCTGTTAAAGATCTTGTCAGTTTCTATTATAGATAGACTTTTGGACAAAGATTTAGAATACTTCTCTGATATTAATTATTTGTGTATCAATGAGCAAATAGCAACTTTACTTAAAGCTGTAGTTTTTGTTTTGATGAACTGATAACTTTGGGCTATGTAAGATACAATGAATTTCTCCGAGTTTCTCTCCAAAAATGTATCCTGCTAACTTCCTTGTCTTTTGTTCTCAAACTCAACTTTCCTATTCCTCCTTGCCCCCTAGTTACTGTAAAAGAGCCTACCCCTTTCCCATCAGCTCTAATCAATGACTCACATCTGTTTCCTTGGTTACCTGCACCCATTGTTCCCCTGAAACTGCACGTCTCACACGCTCCACCTCTGTACCTCAAGTCCCCCTCCCCTTCTATATTTAGAAAAATATGTACAAGTAGCCAATCAGGTCAGCTCAGATTGTTCGGTCTGACCCCAGCCCATGAGGGAAGGACACAGAGGTAGGGATTGCATTAAGGATTTAAAAACCCCTAATCTCCTTTGTTCCCTGTGCTCTTGTGGTCTTGATTGATGCAAGTAGCACCTTTCTGCAGAAGTAAATTGCCTTGCTGAGAGAATTAAACTTTTGCCTGGGTACTGGTTTTCCTTCGTGGCACTGAGCATTTACTCCTGAAGTATTTTATATCCAGCAGGCTATATGATTTATCTCAGTCCACTTCTGATCACTTTTATAATTGTTCTCACCCCAGTTTTTGTTCATTGTGTTGCCTCTTGTGGCCTCTCCAAGGCCTTTGCTGGGCTTCTCTTACTACTCTTTCTCATTCCCTTAGTAAAGTGAATCAATGTGATCATCTTGAGGACTAAGTTCTGTTTTTGTTTTTTTTTTTCTATCTTGCCCAAATTCCCATCTAAGGGGTCTGGGGAGTCATGCCCTACAAACCATAAATTCTCATCAAGGAGGTTTTATTTAACCCTATATGTCATGACTTATTCTCCAATCTGACTGTGGTATAACATTATCTGACAAAGAAGAAAGTCAAAATATTTTACCCCAAAACATGTTTCTTTGCCATATTTTGAAATGGCCCTGCACAGCTGTCCTTTGTGGGGGAAAATTTGCAGCTGTAAAGAATCTCTATTAACATAGCTAGACCTTTTTCTTCTAGGCCCACCCAGTCCTCAAGAGATTAACTAAGAGTCTACCATCTTTAAAAGGTCTGAATAGGAAACAATTTGTCAACTATTGTCTCTAAGGGCAGTCACTGTTAAGACTTCAAAAGAACCTTGGTCTCCATAATCTTTCATCTTAACCTGAACATTTCCTTTCTGTGGATCCCAGGTCTTTAGACAAACTCAACCAGCTGTCACTCAGAAAATGTTAAATTTACCTATAGTCTGGAAATCCACCCGACCCCACCCCAACTTTGAGTTGTCCTGCCTTTCTGGACCAAACCAATGTATTTCTTTCTTTCTTTGTTTTTTTTATTTTTGAGACAGGGTCTCACTCAGTCACCCAGGCTGGAGTGCAGTGGCATGATCTTGGCTCACTGCAACCTCCGCCTCCTGGGTTCAAGCAGTTCTGCCTCAATCTCCTGAGTAGCTGGGATTATAGGCATGCACCACCACACGTGGCTAATTTTTGTAGTTTTAGTAGAGATGGGGTTTCACCAATTTGGCCACGCTGGTCTCAAACTCGTGACCTCAAGTGATCCACCTGCCTTGGCCTCCCAAAGTGCTGGAATTACAGACATAAGCCACTGCGCCTGACCCCACTGTATTTCTTAAATGTATTTGATTGATGTCTCATGCCTCCCTAAATTGGATAAAACCAAGCTTTACCCCCTACCACCTTGGGCACATGTGCTCAGGACCTCCTGAAGGCTGTGTTTAGGGTCATGGTCACTCATATTTGACTTAGAATAGATCTCTTCAAATATTTTAGAGTTTGACTTTTTTCATCAACAGTCCACTGCCAAATTATGTCAGGGTTGCCTCCTTGCAGGTCTTGGAAAAACAAAAGTCAAAATTGCAGCAAAGTAGAGACTAAACTTGTTCAACTATGGCAGAATAGATGGTATTTGTTAGGCAGGAATCTAGACCCAACATGGAGGCGTTACCCGGCATAGCAGGCCTTTTGTTAAAGACTCCCTTCACCCTTGTACACACCCACAGACTTACATGCATCAGAGTTTCGGCTGGGCAGTCACACTCCCCCATGAACTGCAGCTCACCTGCATTCCACAAGTTCATAAACAGCAGTTTCAGTTGACAGTTTCCAAAGACCCCTTCCTCATGACCCTTACTCAACTCCTGCCCTAGTAGTTTCAAGACCCCCCAGGCCCTGTTTGCACAACCAGCTTCCCTACCTCTCAGGCTATAAGAAGCCCCTACCCTCCTCCCTCAGCACGACTTCCTCGGCCCACACCTTTGGACCGAGGAACCTTACCCTCAAGCCCTAATAAAAGCTATTCTCACTGCCATTTGCCTTGTGTCTTCGTTCCCAGTTCGGCTCCAGCCTCAGTTTGCCTTTATATTTGGTGCCGAAACCCGGGAGGAGACCCCTCCCTGGACCCCTGCTAGGTCGGGCAGGCTCTCCTCTCCCCGAGCCAGGACCCCCTCCTCAAGCCTGGAGCCATCTCACCAAATTTAGACTCAATTCGATCACTGCTAGGTAAGTTTTCCCCCCATCCTGAAGGCTCCCTCCGGGAGTCCCTGTCCGAAATGCACGGCTGTGTCAGGGGCTCTCTCCGGTCAACAGTAACCTCGGCACCGGGGATTAGGAGATGTCCAACCTCCCCGGAAGCCACCGTACCCCGCACTCCACGTGGCAGTGAGAGGACACTCCCATTGCCTCCGGACTGCCCGCCTTAAGACCATGGGAACTACCCAGTCCAAACCAGACTGAAAATCCCCTCTGAAGTGCCTCTTGGCTGATTTCCGGACTTTAGGTCTCAGCCAAGACCTAAAACCAAAGCGGCTCATTTTCTTCTGCACAGTAGCATGACCGCAGTATAAATTGGATAATCAGTCTCAGTAGCCTGCAGAAGGCACTCTGGACTTTAACATTCTCACAGATCTGACCAACTCCTGCAAGAGACTAGGCAAATGGTCCGAGATACCCTATATTCAGGCCTTTTGGGACTTGTGTTCTCGCCCAGATCTCTGCACCCAATGCTCGTTAGCTCAAGTTCTGCTCGCAAAGTCTCTTCCCTTGGGCAAGGAGAGGGATGATTCCTCCTCTTTTTCTGAGCCTCATGACACCCTATCCCGGCCACCCCTCCAGTCTCCTGCCCAACCTCCTCCTTACCCTGACCCACCATTATCCCCGTCCTTGTCAACGCTTCTCCACCCTTCCCCCCATCCTGTGCCCTTACCAAACTCCACAGATTCTGTCTCCCCTACCTCCACCTCCTCCCCTTCCTCACATGTCTCCGCCCATACTCGGTCCAGGACCGACCTCCTGTGTCCCTTACGAGAGGTGGCAGGTGCCAAAGGAGTAGTCCGGGTCCATGTGCCGTTTTCATTGGCAGACTTGTCTAAGGTTGAGGACTGTGCAGGCTCCTTTTTGGCCAATCCTACTCGTTATATCAAAGAGTTTAGGTATCTATGCCAGGCATATGATCTCACTTAGCATGATTCCCATGTCATTATGACCTCAACACTGTCACCTGAGGAACAGGAGCATATCCTAGTGGCAGCCAGGCAGCACGCTGACCAGGTTCATTTAACTGACCATGCCATGCTAGTTGGCACTGAGGCGGTGCCCTCAGCCAAGCCCAACTAGGACTAGCAGGTTGGTCAGGCAGGCTGCTGCCACAGAGATATGACAGTCCAGTGCCTTCTTGCCGGCATGCAGGCAGCCTCTAACAAATCAGTCAACTTTAACAAATTAAAGGAGGTAGTCCAAAGTGCAGATGAAAATCTGGCCGTTTTTCTTAATGGACTGACAGAGTCACTTATTCAGTACACCCGCCTTGACCCTGCCTCCCCCGCAGGGGGGACCGTCTTGGCCTCATATTCTCAGTCAGCCCCTGATATCCAAAAAAAGTTTAAAAAGGCAGAGGATGGCCCTCAAACTCCCATCCAGGATTTAGTCAAACTGGCCTTCAAGGTCTACAACTCCAAGGAGGAAGCAGCTGAAGCTCAACGACAGGCCAGGCTAAAACAGAAAGTACAACTCCAAACCCAGGCCTTAGTAGCAGCCCTGAGGCCGGTGAGCTCCAGGAGCTTCCAGAAAAGAGGTACTACCTGAGCGTCTTCGTGTCTTCATTCCCGGTTTGGCTGCAGCCTCAGTTTACCTTTACAGTATTGGGCTTGCCCTCTCTTCATAACAATTTGAAAATTTGACAAAATACATGAAACAACAGTGTTCAGACATTGGACAACATGCAACACAGGACTGTCATGCGCACCGTGTGAGACCACCAAACGGACTTTGTGTGAGCAATAAAGCTTTTTAATCACCTGGGTGCAGGCGGGCTGAGTCCGAAAAGAGAGTCAGTGAAGGGAGATAGAGGTGGGCCCGTTTTATAAGATTTAGTCAGCGAAGAGAGTTAAAGGTGGGGCTGTTTTATAGGATTTGGTAGGTAAAGGAAAATTACAGTCAAAGGAGGGTTGTTCTCTAGCAGGCAGGAGTGGGGGTTACAAGGTGCTCAGTGGGGGGTGGGGGGAGCTTTTTGAGCCAGGATGAGGCAGGAAAAGGAATTTCACAAGGTAATGTCATCGCTTAAGGCAAGGACCAGCCATTTTCACTTCTTTTGTGGTGGAATGTCATCAGTTAAGGCGGGGCAGGGTATTTGCACTTCTTTTGTGATTCTTCAGTTACTTCAGGCCATCTGGGTGTATATGTGCAAGTCACAGGGGATGCGGTGGCTTGACTTGGGCTCAGAAGCCTGACAAGGACTATGATGCCTGAGGGAATGAAATGAAGTGAGTCATTTATTACCTTGGCTTTCTGCCTTGGGACACTTTCTAGAAAGTAGTGCAGGAAGGGAGAATTCGGGGAGGCCATGGAGTTTTAAGTGTGTTGAGAAGATAGAGATTAGAGTTCCAGGCTTCTGAGGACATTAAAATTTGCAGGACAG
>NW_022316058.1:0-12460 GCF_002776525.5 Piliocolobus tephrosceles
CCCATCTGGGGGGGATTTGCTGTACATGGTCCCATCTGGGGGGGATTGGCTATCCACAGAGGTAGGAAGATGAAGTGATGCCAAGTAGGATCATCCTCCCTCCAGAACTTGGGCCCACTCTTCCAGGAGCTGTCATCTATGCTTGGAGCAATAACCCATTTTCTCTCCTCTCTTAGCATATGAATTTTTCACTACTTTAAAAAACTGCTGGCCAAGCACAGTGGTTCACGCCTGTAATCCCACCACTTTGGGAGGCCGAGGCAGGTGGATCACCTGAGGTCAGGAACTTGAGACCATCCTGGCCAACATGGTGAAACCCCCTCTCTACTAAAAATACAAAAATTAGCCAGGCGTGGTGGCAGGTGCCTGTAGTCCCAACTACTTGGGAGGCTGAGGCAGGAGAATTGCTTGAACCCAGGAGGCAGAGGTTGCAAAGAGCCGAGATTGTGCCAATGTACTCCAGCCTGGGCAACAGAGCGAGACTCCATCTCAGAAAAAAAAAAAAAAAACATTGCAATATACATTCATAACCAAGTCCACTTTCAAATAACACCATACTGCTTCATGAGTAGTACAGGTCCTTCATGGATAGTACAGATACTTTATAACAGTATTTGCTGGCCAGGCACAGTGGCTCATGCTTATAATGCCAGCACTTTGGGAGGCCAAGGTGAGTGGATCACTTGAGGTCAGGAGTTCAAGACCAGCCTGGCCAACATGGTGGAATCTCGTCTCTACTAAAACACAAAAATTAGACAGGCGCAGTGGCGGGTGCCTGTATTTCCTGCTACCTGGGAGGCACCCCAAGTTGGGATCGCACCATTGTACTCCAGCCTGGGTGACAGAGGGAGATTCTGTCTAAAAAACAAAAAATAAAAACAAACAAACAAAAACAGTATTTGCAACTCCTTTCTACTGGCTTTCTAAAGCAAAGAAACATGGATTTCATTGATTACACATTTCCAGGCTATAATCATGCAATTCCTTCATGCTATTATTACTTTGGATGGTCATCTATTAGATTGGTTAATAAGAAAAGTAAAAGGTTATTTTTATTCCTTCTCAGATTCTCTTCCTTTCTTGATGTGCATGAGCATTTCTGACCTACATCATTTTCCTTTTCACTGAGGAACTTCTTTTAACACTTTTTGCAAGGCAGGTCTGCTGGCAATAAATTCCCTCAGTTTTTGTTTTTTGAAAAAGTCTCTTTCTCCTTCGCATTTGCAAGATAATTTCACTGGATGTAGAGAATTATAAGTTGGTGGGTTTTTTCTTTCAATACTTTAAATATTTCACTCCACTCTATATTTTCATGGTTTCTGATGAGAAGACCAATGTAATTCTTGTGCTTGTTCCTCTATGGGTAAGGTGCTTTTTCCTGGCTTCTTTCAAGATTTTATTTTCGATTTTCTGCAATTTGAATATGATATGCTAAAATATAGTTTTTATAATATTTATCCTGCTTAATATTCTCTGGGGATTCTGGATACAGTGGTTTGAATGGGTCCCCAAAATTCGTGTATTGGAAACTTGGTCCCCAATGTGGCAGTGTTGGGAGGTGGGACTTTAACTTTCAAGAGGTGGTTAGGTCACAGCGGCAGGGCCATTACCTGGGGAGTGGGTTTGTTACCACCTGAGTGAATTCCTTATAAAAAGAGGAATCTGGCCGGGCGCGGTGGCTCAAGCCTGTAATCCCAGCACTTTGGGAGGCCGAGATGGGCGGATCACGAGGTCAGGAGATCGAGACCATCCTGGCTAACACGGTGAAACCCCGTCTCTACTAAAAACTACAAAAAACTAGATGGGGCGAGGTGGCGGCGCCTGTAGTCCCAGCTACCCGGGAGGCTGAGGCAGGAGAATGGCGTGAACCCGGGAGGCGGAGCTTGCAGTGAGCTGAGATCCGGCCGCAGCACTCCAGCCTGGGTAACAGAGCGAGACTCCGTCTCAAAAAAAAAAAGAGGAATCTGCGTTTCTCCTGCATTCTCTTTGTCTGTCATCCTCTCTTGCCCTCCCACCTTCTGCCATGGGATAACCTAACAAGAAGGCCCTTGCCAGTTGCCAGCTCTTTGATCTTGAATGTCCCAGCCTCTAAAACTGTGAGAAATAAATTTCTATCCATTATAAATTAAGCAGTCTCAGATATTCTTTTATAGCTGCACAAAAATGACTAAGACACTGGATGTGATTTGATGTCTGTCATTAATTTTGGGAAAATTTGTACTCATTATTCAAATATTTCTTCTGTTCTCTATTCTTCTGGTTTTCCAAAATATGTATGTCACACTTTTTCATATTGTGCCACAGTTCTTGGACATTCCATTCAGGTTTTCTTGTTTTATTTTATTTTATTTTTATTTTTATTTTATTTATTTATTTTTTTGAGACGGAGTCTCCCTCTGTCCACCAGGCTGGAGTGCAGTGGCGCTATCTCGGCTCACTGCAAGCTCCGCCTCCCAGGTTTACGCCATTCTCCTGCCTCAGCCTCCCGAGTAGCTGGGACTACAGGCGCCCACTACCTCGCCCGGCTAGTTTTTTGTATTTTTAGTAGAGACGGGGTTTCACCGTGTTAGCCAGGATGGTCTTGATCTCCTGACCTCGTGATCTGCCCGTCTCGGCCTCCCAAAGTGCTGGGATTACAGGCTTGAGCCACCGCGCCCGGCCACTTGTTTTATTTATTTATTTATTTTTGTTATTTTTTTCTCTTTGTATTTCAGTTTGGGAAGTTTCAGTTAATATATCGTCAAGCTCACTGGTTGTGTCCAGTCCACTGACATTCCTCATTTTTGTTATGGTGTTATTTTTAAAATTTCTAGCGTTTCCCTTTATTGTTTCTTAGAGTTTCCATCTCTCTGCATACATTATGCATCTGTTCTTGCTGTAATCTATTTTTTCCATGAGGCCCCTCAACATATTAATTATAGTTATTCTCGGTTCCAAAATCTGTGACCTAGCTGAGTCTGGTCTGATGCTTGCTTTGTTTTCTTTTTTTTTTTTTTCTTGCCTTAAAACATAGTATGCCATGTGATTTTTTGTAAAAATATGGGCATTATTTATCAGGTAAGAGGAACTGAGATAAGTAGGCACATAGTGTGAGGTTTTGTGTTAATCTGGCTAGGAGTTGGACTGCGTTTAAATTTGTTGCTATAGGTGTTGGAGGCTTTAATTTATTCCAGTGTCCTAGTTTTTGTCTCTCGTGTTGTCTTTGTGTTCCTCTAAAAACTCCTTAAATGGAATCGTTACCTTGCAGCTCCTTCAGCTGTAATCTATTATTACTATACTGGAATCACAGCTCTTCAGCTGTAATTCATTGTTATTATACTGGAGCCATGTTGATGTGGCGGTAAGTTACATAAGGGAAATACAAATCATTCTGTAATTCTATTATTAAAGCTCAGGCATGGCTGGGCGCAGTGACTCATGCCTGTAATCCCAGCACTTTGGGAGGCCAAAGTGGGTGAATCACAAGGTCAAGAGATCGAGACTATCCTGGCCAACATGGTGAAACCCTGTATCTACTAAAAATACAAAAATTAGCTGGGTGTGGTGGCGTGCGCCTATAGTCCCAGCTATTAGGGGGGCTGAGGCAGGAGAATCACTTGAACCTGGGAGGCAGAGGAGGTTGCAGTGAGCCGAGATCACGCCACTGCACTCCAGCCTGGCAACAGAGCGAGACTCTGTCTCAAAAAAATAATAATAAAAACTAAAATAAATAAATAAGGCTCAGGCTTGTATGTCTGGGCTGTGACTTTTTTCCTCCTTCGGTGAGACAGAAAGGCTAGTGTGGCTGAATTTGAGTAACTTGCCCAAGTCAGATAAGGCTCTGATAACATTTTTGCCCTGCTGACAAGGCCTTTGATATAGAGAACACTGTGACATATTTTAGAATGGTTAACTTTCCTCTTACACTAGCAGAAACAAGTGTTCCTTTCTGATTCTTTATAGTAAGAATCTGGTTGGGTTCCTAGAAGTAAAACCCACTAAAACTCCAACCCCCAGGAGTTTCTCACTCTTTTTTTTTTTTTTTTTTTGAGACGGAGTCTCACTCTGTTGCCCAGGCTGGAGTACAGTGGCATGATCTTGACTCACTGCAACTTCTGCCTCCTAGATTCAAGCGATTCTCCTGCCTCAGCCTCCCGACTAGCTGGGACTACAGGCGCCTGCCATCATACTCAGCTAATTTTTAAAAAAATTTTTTAGTAGAGACGGGCTTTCACCGTGTTGCCCAGGCTGGTCATGAACTCCTGAGCTCAGGTGATCTGGCCGCCTTGGCCTCCCAAAGTGCTGGAATTATAGGTGTGAGCCACCATGCCCAGCCTTTATTTTATTTTTATTTTTATTTTTTATTTATTTTATTTTTTTTATTTTTTTTGAGACAGAGTCTCGCTCTGTCGCCCAGACTGGAGTGCAGTGGCCGGATCTCAGCTCACTGCAAGCTCTGCCTCCCGGGTTTATGCCATTCTCCTGCCTCAGCCTCCCGAGTAGCTGGGACTACAGGCGCCCGCCACCTCACCTGGCTAGTTTTTTGTATTTTTTAGTAGAGACGGGGTTTCACCATGTTAGCCAGGATGGTCTTGATCTCCTGACCTCGTGATCCGCCCGTCTCAGCCTCCCAAAGTGCTGGGATTGCAGGCTTGAGCCACAGCGCCCGGCCTTATTTTTATTTTTATTTTCATTTTATTTTTATTTTTTTGAGATGGAGTCTCGCTCTGTCACCCAGGCTGGAATGCGGTGGTGCGATCTCAGCTCATTGCAACTTCCACCTCCTGGATTCAGGCAATTCTTCTGCCTCAGCCTCCTGAGTAGCTAGGATGACGGGTGCATACTGTACCGTGCTAATTTTCTTAATTTTTTTTTTTTTAGAGGAAGACTTTCTGTAGCCCAGACTGGAGTGCAGTGGTGCGATCTTGGCTCACTGCAACCTCCACTTCCCGGGTTCAAGCGATTCTCCTGCCTCAGCCTCACGAGTATCTGGGATTACAGGTATGCACCACTGCACCTGGCTAATTTTTTTTGAATTTCTAGTAGAGATGGGGTTTCACCATGTTGGCCAGGCTGGTCTCAAACTTCTGGCCTCAGTGATCCACCTGCCTTGGCCTCCCAAAGTGCTGGGATTACAGGCATGAGCCACTGCACCTGCCCTAAATCTACTTTTTAAAGGAAAAGGCAATATAGAGAATATTAAACGGGAAAAGAAGTTATAGCATAGCATTATACACACATCACACCCATGTAAAAAATATATGTGTGGATTTATACACACACATACAGATATGTATATATGTGCACACATAGATCTATAGATATATATCCACATATGTATATATGTGTATGTATATATATTAATATATATAGATACAGAAACACATAAACATACAGAAAAAATTAGAAATCACATCAAACTCTTGACAAGATATTTTAGGAGGTTTAGGATTACTATAATGGTGACTGAAAAGCATTAGCATTATGACATTTATTCCAATTAGAAGAGACTAATTATATATAATTACATATATATTTGAAAACAATACATTCCAGTTTCATTTATGACATGCAAAGAGCTTAGAATTTGCCACTCATGTCTTTACAGTAAGAAAACTGGAAAACTGAAAATCAATGACTTTAACAATTTTTCTTGGACCCAAGAGAGAGTTGAGGTTGCAGGGCAAAGCATCACCTCAAAATCTGGAGAGACAGGAGAATAAAGAGAATCATAGATGAGGTCAGTTTACCTGGAGCAGAGCCATACACTGGCAGGAATATTTACATGGTAACTGATGAATGGCTAAAGGCTGGATGTGGACAAGCATAAGAGTGAGAAACTTTCATGGTGGCTCACTCTGGGAGGCCGGAGAATTGCTTGAACCCTACAGGTGAAGGTTGCAGTAAGCTGATATTGCGCCACTGCACTCCAGCCTGGGCGACAGAGCGAGACTCTGTCTCCAAAAAATATTAATTAATTAAATTAAATAAAAGCTAGATTTATTTCAAATGTTTATATGTGATGAAATTATTTTTCCTCAGTAATCTTGAAATTTCATCTATTCATAATTACTAATTTTCTTCAATAAAGATTGATGACTCTTTGAATCTATAAATAAAATTTTGTTTGGCCGGGCGTGGTGGCTCATGCCTGTAATCCCAGCACTTTGGGAGGCCGAGGCAAGTAGATCACTTGAGGTCAGGAGTTTGACACCAGGCTGGCCAACGTGGTGAAACTCCGTCTCTGCTAAAAATACCAAAATTAGCTGGCCGTGGTGGCACATGCCTGTAATTCCAGCTACTTGGGAGGTTGAGGCAGGAGAATCGCTGGAACCCCGGAGGCAGAGGCTGCAGTAAGTCAAGATTGCCACCACTGCACTCCAGCCTGGGTGACAGAGCGAGACTGTCTTAAAAGATAAAAAAAAAAAAAAAAGAAAACTGTGATTCTAGGACAGGCACGGTGGTGTACACCTGTAATCTTAGCACTTTGGGAGGTCAAGGTGGGAGGATCACTTATGGCCAGGAGTTCGAGACCTGTCTGGGCAACATGGCAAGACCCTGTCTCTAATAAATAAATAAATAAATACAAAAATGCATAAATAAGCCAGCCAGGCATGGTGGCACATGCCTGTAGTCTCACCTACTCAGGAGGCTGAGTCTGGAGGATCACTTGAGCCCAGGAGTGTAAGGCTGCAGTGAGCTATGATTGTGCCACTGCATTCCAGCCTCAGCAACAGAGTGAGACCCTGTCCTTGAAAAAAAGAGAAAATTTGTGATTCTATTTAAAACACAGGCAAATAAATCTTTATTTTTAACTCATTTCCCACTAATCGCCTGAGCAAGTATTCAATTAACTTATGTCATTATTTTTCTAATTCCTATATAAAATATTAACATATAATAGAAAAATCTTTTGAGGGTTCAAGAGATGTTTTTGTTTTTGTGTTTTGTTTTTGAGACGGAGTCTGTCTCTGTCACCCAGGCTGGAGTACAGTGGTGCAATCTTGGCTCACTGCAAACTCTGCCTCCTGTATTAAAGTGATTCTCATGCCTCAGCCTCTCGAGTAGCTGGGAGTAAAGGCCCCCAACACCATGCCCAGCTAATTTTTGTATTTTGAGTAGAGACAGAGTTTCAACATGTTGGCCAGACTGGTCTTCAACTCCTGACCTCAGGTGATCCGTCCGCCTCAGGCTCCCGAAGTGCTGGGATTACAGGTGTGAGCCACTGCACCCAGCCAACAGATGTTTTAAAATACATTTTTTGGGGGCCGGGCGTGGTGGCTCATGCCTGTAATACCAGCACTTTGGGAGGCCAAGGCTGGTGGATCACCTGAGGTCAGGAGTTGGAGACCAGCCTGATCAACATGGAGAAACCCTGTCTCTGCTAAAAATACAAAATTAGCCGGATGTGGTGGTGCATGCCTGTAATCCCAGCTACTAGGGAAGCTGAGGCAGGAGAATCACTGGAACCCGGGAAGCAGAGGTTGCAGTGAGCCGAGATCACACCATTGCACTCTAGCCTGGGCAACAAGAGGGAAAATCCATCTCAAAAAAAAAATTATTTTTTTGGTAGCTACACTTTCAGATATATTTCTGATTCAAGATGGCAGACTATGCCATGTGCAGTGGCTCACTCCTGCAATTTCATCACTTTAAGAGGTTGAGGCAGGACCTGAGGTCAGGAGTTCAAGACCAGCCTGGCCAGCATGGCGAAACCCCGTCTCTACTAAAAATACAAAAATTAGCTGAGTGCAGTGGTGCGTGCCTGTAACCCCAGCTATATTGGAGGCTGAGGCAGGAGAATCGCTTGAACCCGGGAGGCAGAGATTGCAGTGAGCTGAGATCACGCCACTGCACTCCAGCCTGGAGACATAATGAGACTCCATCTCAAAAAAAAAAAAAAAAGTTGGCAGACTAAACACACACCTCCATCTTCTTTCCTTCCCAAGGTCTCAATGAATTATGGAATTATAGGAAAGAGCCAGCAGGTGGAATCCTATCAATGGTGAAAAAGAAGAGGAAGTTGCACTTAGCCCAACACATGGTATGTAATGAAGGAAATCCTGGCAACTGGTGAACCCATGGTCAACAAAAAGAGCAGGGCTGTGCCAGGAAGCCATCTTTAGGGTAATTCATTAAGGAAGCATGCTTGGAATTACAGGGACTATCAGTTCCCCCCTCTTCTCCTCTTCCACCATGATTCATTCAACGAATATTTGTTGAGCACATTGCAAAGCACTAGGCACTGTTTTGAGTGTTTTGCCCTCAGGATAAAGCGCATGAACAGTTTTCTAAAGTAAGTGGACAGGCGGCCCAAGGAGGGCGCTCAATGAAGTGCTTCATGCCCAGGTGAAGGAGAGCAGAGCTAGCGCTGCCTTTAGAACTCCATAGCAGATGTGGGTTGGGAGCAGGACAGGCAGCTCTGCCTAGGAGAGAAACACACGAAACCTGTTCCATTGGAAATACAACCCTCCTGAATTTAGCAATTGTGGGGTTCCCCAGACTGCTCACCCACACATCTTTTATTTAGTGAAGTATGCCCTGCCACTTACATGGAAGCTGCCAGCTCTCCCCTCAGGGAGAGGCCTGCTGGAAAACAGATCACTGATACAGAAACACACAAGCCCATCTCAGCCCAGACTAACCAATGGAGGGCTTTGCTCCTACTTATGAGTGAATGTCAGAGCTTGTTAAATAGGAGGAAAGGCCACAGAAGCATGGAAGAAAAGGACCGGGTGGGCATGGTGGCTCACTTTGGGAGGCTGAGGCAGGTGGAGCTCTTGAGCCTGGGAGTTCAAGACCAGCCTGGCCAACAGGGTAAAACCTTGTCTCTACTAAAAATACAAAAAAAAAAAAAAATTAGCCAAGTATGGTGGCACATGTCTGTGGTCCCAACTACTTGAGAGGCTGAGGTGGGAGAATCATCTGAGCCTGGGAAGTTGAGGCTGCTGTGAGCTGTGTTCACACCACTGCACTTCAGCCTGGGCAAGAGAAGTGAGACCCTGTCTCAAAAAAACAAACAACTACAAAACAAAACAAAACAAAAACAAAAATAAAGGACCAAGATGAACTAACTGAATAGCAGACCCCCGTCAGAAATAGAAATACCTCTGAAAACAAGAGAATTTCAAATTGTCCTAATTAGTGTACATGGTATACTATGGTAGACTGCAAATGTACTATGCCATGTATTAGTGTTAAGATACATGGCATAGTGCAAAAAGTCTTCGGTGAAAAGACATTAATCAGACAACTGAATGAGTGATTGCCAAAATACTGTAAAGGATTGGGAAAATGATCAAGGGGATTAGCTGTGAACCAAATAATTGAGAGGACACAGTAGAGGAAGTATCTCAGAACATAAATCAGAAAGATAGCAGATGGAAGATATCTTAAGGTAAAGAAGGTAAAGAAGAAGAGAACAAAGACAACAGAGTGGGAAAATAAATAACAAAAGAAAATTTCCCCTAACTTAGGCAAAAATAAGCCAGCAAGTATCAAACAGGACTAATTAAAAATGTCCACACTTTCTAGTGAGATTTCAGAAATCCAAAAGTCTTCAGTAGTGGGAGTTGAAAAACCATGTCACTTGCAAAGTTTCCAAATTCAGACTACTTTCATATTTCTCATCACCAAGTGCCAGAAGGAATTGGAAAAACATCTTCAAAGATGGAGGAGAAAAGTGTTAGACCTAAAATGCTATGCTTAACTAAGGCATCCATCAAATGTGAAGATAAAATAAAGATATTTTCAGACATAAAGATATTCAAAAAAGCCTAATCCTTTGTGACAAATTTTTAAGGGGATTTTCCGGAAAAAAAAAAAAAAAAATCTAAACAAATCCCAAAAAGGAAGATGACATGGGAGTAGCAACTAGAAATTGAAGTACAGTGGCTCACACCTGTAATCCCAACATTTTGGAGGCTGAGGAGGGAGAGTCGCTTGAGCCCAAGAGTTTGAGACCAACCTGGACAACATAGGCATAGTGGCACATGTCTGTAGTCCCAGCTACTTTGGAGGCTGAGGTGGAAGGATCCTTGAACCCAGGAGGTCAAGGCTGCAGTGGGCCAAGATCATGCCACTGCAATCCTCCAGCCTGAGTGACAGAGCCAGACCTTTATATTAGTCTGCTCTCACGCTGCTATAAGGAACTGCCCAAGACTGAGTAATTGATAGAGGAAAGAAGTTTAATTGACTCATAGTTCCACATGGCTGGGAAGGCCTCAGGAAACTTACAATCATGGCAGAAGGGGAAGCAAACACGTCCTTCACATGATGGCAGGAAGGAGAAGTGCCAAGCAAAAGAAAGAAAAGCCCCTTATAAAACCATTAGATCAGCTGGGCATGGTGGCTCACACCTGTAATCCCACCACTTTGGGAGGCCAAGGCGAGTGGATCATTTGAGCTCAGGAGTTTGAGACCAGACTGACCAACATGGTGAAACCCCATCTCTACTAAAAATATAAAATAATTAGCCAGACATGGTGGTGCATGCCTGTAATCCCAGCTACTTGGGAGGCTGAGGCAGGAGAATTTCTTGAACCCAGGAGGCAGAGGTTGCAGTGAGCTGAGATTGCGCCACTGCACTCTAGCCTGGGCGACAGAGCAAGACTGTGTCTCAAACAAAAAAAAAATCAGATCTTGTGAGAACTCACTCACTGTCATGAGTGAGAACAGTAACATGGAGGTAACCACACCCATGATTCAATTACCTCCTACCGGCTCCCTCCCGTGACACGTGGGGATTATGGGAGCTACAATTTAAAATTAGATTTGGGTGGGGACACAGCCAAACTGTATCAACCTTGTCTCAGGAAAAACAAACACACAAAAAAACAGAAAAGGCTGGATGCGGTGGCTCACACCTGTAATCCCAGCACTTTGGGAGGCTGAGGTGGGCGGATCACCTGAGGTCAGGAGTTTGAGACCAGCCTGGCCAACCCCGTCTCTACTAAAAATACAAAAATTAGCCAGTTGTGGTGGCACGCATCTGTAATCCCAGCTACTCGGGAGGCTGAAGCGGGAGAATCGCTTGAACTTGGAGGGCAGCGGTTACAGTGGGCCGAGATCACACCACTGCAGTCCAGCCTGGGGTGACAGAGTGAAATTCTGTCTCAAAAATAAAGAAAGAAAAAAGTAATTAAAGTACAACAATATGATTACTGATAGAAATAAAAAAGGATACATTAGATATTGGTATTAGGAAGGTTCTCCTTTGATTGCCCAACTATTCACGAACTAGGGTTTTATGAATCAGGATGTCAAAAAAATATAAACTAGGGTTATATATGTGTATTTTAATCTGTTCCAGCACACTCGTTCTATAATAATCATGTTTGCATATTCACAGTTTTTATGATATTTCTTTGGTTTTCCTCTTTTAGGATTTATTCATTCATTCAACAAATGTTTGCTCAGCACCTATTACATGCTAGGAACTGTTCTTGGGAATGGGAATACTCAAAGAACACAACAAAACCCTCCTCATGGACTTACTTTCTAGTGAGAAGGCTATGATAACATTTAAATATTCTGGGGAGACACTAGTTCCCTAAATGTACACAACACTCCTGACATCAAATTTGTGCATCTTTTTCCACACTGGCCAATCTCTGACCAGCTAGCTGTCCTCCAATGTAATGCAATTCTGACTCTATCCACCTGTAGTTAATGTCAGAACCCACAAATTAAAGAGTTCAGTCTCACACAACTGCCCCGATTTCAGATGCTAACGGCAAGCCCAGACTTCCCACACTTCTGACCAACTTCCTACACATCACAGCTTCCTATGACATCCATGGGTTTGACAATTTGCTAGAATGGCTTGCAGAACTCAGGGAAACACTTTACTTATATTTACCAGTTCATTATAAAAGGTGCAACTCAGGAACAGCCAACTAAATAAATGCATAGGACAAGACTGGGGGGAAGGTGCTCCATGCTCCCTCCAGGTGGAACACCTTCCTAGCACCTCAATGTGTTCACCAGCTCAGAAGCTTTCAGAATTCAATACTTTTGGGGTTTCATGGAGCATGATTGATTAAATCATTGGCTCCTCTCCTTTGGCATAGGGTGGGGCGAGCTGAAAGTTTCAGCCTTTTAGTCACATAACTGGTTCTCCTGGCAGCCAGCCCACATCCTGGGGTTATCTAGGGGCTGTCCAGTCACTTCAGTCACTTAAATTCAGGTGTAGTTGAAAGGGGCTTCTTATGAATTACCAAAGACACTCTATTTACCTCTTTTCACTAAGGAAATTTTACAGGTTTTAGGAGCACTGTGCCAGGAACGTGTGATGATGACCAATTTTTTTTATTATTATTATTATTGGCCAGGCGCGGTGGCTCACACCTGTAATCCCAGCACTTTGGAAGGCGAGGCGGGCGCCACTGCACTCCAGCCTGGGCAACACAGTGAGACTCCAGCCTGGGTGACAGAACAAGACTGCATCTCAAAAAAAAATATATATATATATATATATATA
>NW_022316058.1:12860-15879 GCF_002776525.5 Piliocolobus tephrosceles
AGTCGCCCAGGCTGGAGTGCAGTGGCACAATCTTGGTTCACTGCAACCTCTGCCTGCCTCCTGGGTTCAAGCAATTCTCCTGCCTCAGCCTCCCAAGTAGCTGGGACTACAAGTGAGGGACACTATGCCCAGCTAATTTTTTTTTTTTTTTTTTTTTTGAGACGGAGTCTCACTCTGTTGCTCAAGCTGGAGTGCAGTGGTTTGATCTCAGCTCACTGCAACCTCTGCCTCTCAGGTTCAAGTGATTCTTCTGCCTCGGCCTCTCAAGTAGCTGGGACTACAGGCACAGGGCGCCACCATGCCCAGCTAATTTTTGTATTTTTAGTAGAGACGGGTGTCACCATATTGGCCAGGCTGGTCTTAAACTCCTGACCCCGTGATCCACCCATGTTGGACTCCCAAAGTGCTGGGATTACAGGCAGAAGCCACCGTGCCCGGCCTTTTTTTTTTTTTTTTTTTTTTTGAGACGGAATCTCGCACCATGGCCCTGGCTGAAGTGCAGTGGCAAGATCTCGGCTCACTGCAACCTCCGCCTTCCAGGTTCACATGATTCTCCTACTTCAGCCTTCCAAGTAACTGAGATTACAGGTGCACACCACCATACCCAGCTAATTTTTTGTATTTTTAGTAGAGACAGGGTTTCACTATGTTGGCCAGACTGGTCTTGAACTCCTGACCTTGTGATCTGTCTGCCTCAGTCTCCCAAGGTGTTGGGATTATAGGCCTGAGCCACCACACCAGGGTAATTTTGTATTTTTTGTAGAGACAGGGTTTCGCCATGTTGGCCAGGCTGGTCTTGAACTCCTGGCCTCAAGTGATCTGCCCACCTTGGTCTGCTGAAGTGCTGGGATTGCAGGCATGAGCCACCATGCCTGGCTGAATTTTTTAAAATTATAATTAATTGTATCATGAATATATAATATTAAATCTTGATAAATGCTATAAAGAAAATTAAACAGTAAAGGAATGAATGAGGTGGAGAGGAAGAGTTACTTTTTTAGATAACTTGCTCAGGGAGGTAGCATCTGAGCTGAGATCTGAATCAAGAGTAAGCCATGAAGAGCAAACGCAAAGGTCCTGAGACAGAAACATGCATGGCCTGCAGTAGCAAAGAGAAAATGTACTTTAGACAGAAGTATAAATACAGCATATAAATATGATGTCTTGACAAAGTAAGATAATATTTTAACTAGTAAAAATGTGGAGGAGGCAAAAAGAATAAAAACAGGCCAGGTGCAATGGCTCACGCCTGTAATTCCAACACTTCAGGAGGCAGAGGTAGGTAGATTGCTTGAGCCCAAGAATTCGAGACCAACCTGGAAACATAGTGAGATCCCATCTCTACAACAGATAAAAAATAAGCCGAGCATGGTAGCACATGCCTGTAGTCCCAGCTACTCCAGAGTTTGAGATGGGAGGATGGCTTGAGCCCAGGTGGTCGAGGCTGCAGTGAGCTGTGATCATGCCATTGCACTCTAGCCTGGGTAACAGTAGAAAACCCTGTCTAGAAAAGACAAGAAAGGAAAAGAATAAATGCATTAACTACTGATTTTCATAGAGAGAAATCAATAGATAAAATCTGTTATTTATAATTTAGGAAATAGGTGATGTCAGCCAGGCACAATGGCTGACACCTGTAATCCCAGCACTTTGGGAGGCTGAGGTGGGTGGATCACCTGAGGTCAGGAGTTCGAGACCAGCCTGCTCAACATGGCGAAATCCCATCTCTACTAAAAATACAAAAAATTAGCCAGGCATGGTGGCAGGCACCTGTAATCCCAGGTATTCGGGAGGCTGAGACAGGAACATCACTTGAACCTGGGAGGCAGAGGTTGCAGTGTGCCGAGATGGCGCCACTGCACCCCAGCCTGAGCGACAAGAGTGGAACTCCATCTCAAAAACAAGAAAAAAGAAAAGAAATAGATGATATCATATAGTATTTAAAGGCAAAAAAAGGCAACCATTAGAAGTAAAATAGGAGCCAACTAGAATCACTGGGAGGTCTATGGAAAGAATTAAGGGGATATATTACAAGCATAATAAATCATGTATCTTATATAGCAGGAAGTGAAAAATACAGTCTACAGTTGATAAATGAATTGAGGACTGTGCAGGCCCCAATTAATTGAGGCTGTCCATAGTTTGGGGTTGATCTCTGCCCCATAAAGCAAAGCAGAGGGTTTGTCTTCTGGGAAGACAAAGTTGTTTTCTCTGAAAAAGCCTCGTGTGGTTGCCTTTGGCATTTACCATGTATAGGATGGCCTCAACTGAAAACCCAGGCTCGTCAGGGATTGAGGCCTCATGAGTCTGGGTTTTCAGTTGAGGTCTAGAGAGAAGACAAGGATTATAACTAGAAAATCCTGAGTGGAGTGTACTTATGCCCAAACTCAGCCTGGGCTTCATTACTGTCGTACAAGTGGATTCTTTAATAATAATAATTTGTAAAAAATACAGTGCCCAAACTTGATAAATTAGCATACAAAAATAATGCCAAGAAAGGATAATATTTACTATTATGATGATTATGAATTAAAACCAGAAACTATGAATGGTGATTGATTCTGTATGTGGACTGGTAATGTGTGGGGGGAGGAGAGACTTTCATTTTTCATTTCTGCGCCTCAATATGACTTGAGTTCTTTCTACCCCCTCTTTTTTTTTTTTTAACCTTGCATGGATAACTGTAATTTTAAAAATAGCTCTAAAATAATATAGAATTTGGCTGGGCATGGTGGCTCAGGCCTGTAATCCCAGCACTTTGTGAGGTCGAGGCGGCTGGACCACTTGAGGTCAGGAGTTCAAGACCAGCCTGGCCAACATGATGAAACCTCATCTCTACTCAAAATGCAAAGATTAGCTGGGTATGGTGGCACACATCTGTAGTCCCAGCTACTCGGGAGGCTGAGGCAGGAGAATCACTTGAAGTCAGGAGACGGAGGTTTCAGTAACCAGAGATTGTACCACTGCACTCCAGCCTGGGTGACAGAGTGAGACTCTGTCTCAGAAAAAAAAAAAAAAG
>NW_022316058.1:15979-29551 GCF_002776525.5 Piliocolobus tephrosceles
GTATATACATATATATATATATATATATATATATATATGTATATACACACATAACTTATTTTTTTCCCAAAACAATTAAAGTACCTTACAAAAATACAAACCATAATAATAGTAGTAATAATTAGACTAATTCAGGAAAGAGGGAAACTCATTTGTCTTCATCAGTTAGGGTTGCTATAACAATATCATAGACTGGGTGCCTTAAACAACAGAAATTTATCTCACAGTCTGGAGAAAGTTCAAAATCCGAGTGCCAGCACGATCCGGTCCTGATGAAGGCCCTCTTTCTGATTTGGAGATGGCTGTCTCTTTTTGTTTATTTGTTTTGTTTGTTTGTTTAATTGAATTTTGTTTGTTTTTGAGACAGAGTGTCACTCTGTTGCCCAGGCTGGATTGCAGTGGCGCAACAATCTCCACCCACTGGGTTCAAGTGATTCTCCTGCCTCAGCCTCCAGAGTAGCTGGAATTACAGGCGCACGTCACCACGCCCGACTAATTTTTGTATTTTTAGTACAGACAGGGTTTCTCCATGTTGACCAGGCTGGTCTCGAACTCCTGGCCTTGGTTGATCTGCAAAGTGCTGGGATTACAGACGTAAGCCACTGTGCCTAGCCCAGGTGGCCATATTCTTACTGTGTGCTCAGATGGCAGAGAGACAGAAAGCAAGCTCTCTCATGGCTCTTCTTCTAAGGGCACTAGTCCCATCATGTGGGCTGCATCCTCATGACCTAATTACCTCCCAAAGGCCCCATCTCCAAACACCATTACACTGGGGATTAAGATTGCAACATATAAGTTTGGAGGACACAAGCATTCAGTCCATAGCACGCTGTAGGAAGTCTGAAGCTGGGGTAACATTAGTATTTTAAAACTATTTAATATTAACTGATTTTTTTCACGGTTTAGCCATTAAAAGATTAATGATCTGCTGAATACTTCTTGAAAGTCTGTTAACTCCAACAGGAAATTCCCTCTTTGGAGATAATTATCCCCTGGAGATGACTGACGGAATGAGCCAAATAATTCCAGCCAAAAGCCCTTGATCAACACAGTATGTCAGTTTCATGTGCAGTCTGATCTGCTTTTCTAAATTTAATTTAGATAATGAGTATGTGAATACAGAGACTTTGTTGTGATAGATATATATCTATTTGTGAAAATGAAGATGGTAACCAAGCTTTGAAACAAAGGCTGTCTACATTTATCAATTGGTAACATGTTGTGTGTGGTCAATAAATCCTAAAAGATGACAGCTCTTGCACTGAAAACATTAAAAATCTTCTGTTTGCATTTATGACATGTCACTCAGCCAGCAGAGGGAGATATGGCTGTATACCTTTTAGCAGTTATTGTTTCATCAGCTAGCAATAGGAAAGATACAGGGCCAGGTGTGGTGGCTTACTGTGAGGCCAAGGCAGGAGGATTGCTTGAGCCCAGAAGTTCAACACCAGCCTGGGCAACACAGTAAGACATCATCTCTATTTCTCAAAAATATATATATAATATATATAATATATATATATGATGCTATCAGTGTACATGTAAGCATCAAATAGATCTTAGTGATTACACAGACCAAGTTCTACATTTTTCAGATGAGGGAAATGAAACCCAGAACAGTAAAGTAATTGGGCTATAGTGAACAGCTGTGTCCTGTCTGACTTCTATGTCAGTGCTCTTTCCTCTCTACCTAGGTTCTCACTGCACTCAGCATTTTGAAAATGTGGTTGGGGGTTGGGTGTGGTGGCTCATGCCTGTAATCCCAGCACTTTGGGAGGCCTAAGCAGGCAGATCATGAGGTCAGGAGTTCGAGACCAGCCTGACCAACATGGTAAAACCCCATCTCTACTAAAAATACAAAAATTAGCTAGACATGGTGGTATGTGCCTGTAATCCCAGCTACTCAGGAGGCTGAGGCAGGAGAATCATTTGAACCCAGGAGGTGGAGGTTGTAGTGAGCTGAGATCATGCCACTGCACTCCAGCCTGGGTGACAGAGTGAGACTCCATCTAAAATTAAAAGAAGAAGAAGAAGAAAATGTGGTTGGAGAGAGTATTATTGATTGTCACAGTGATTGGTCACCACTACTGGCATTTTAATGGGTGGAAATCAAATATATAAGACAGCTGCAGGCAGGGCATGGTGGCTCACACTTGTAATCCCACACTTTGGGAGGCTGAGGCAGGAGGATTGCTTGAGCCAGGAGTTGAAGACCAGCCTGGGCAACATAGGGAGAGACCTTATCTCTACAAATAAAAATAAATACAAAAAATTAGTCGGGCGTGGTGGTCATGAACCTGTAGTCCTAGCTACTCAGAAGGCTCCATGAGGAGGATCACTTGAGTCTGGGAGGTCAAGGTTACATGGAACTGTGATCACACCATTGCACTACAGCCTGGGTGACTGAGTGAGACTGTGACTCAAAAAAAAAAAAAGACATCTGTAATACAGGTACACAAGTATCTTTTGCACATTATTGACATACTCTGATTTTTCCAAGAATACAATTATATATATGAAAGGAGAATTTGACTTTATGATGTCTTGAACTTTACCAAGAGTTTTCCACCATTGCAGACAATCATAACATCTATATTACTACCATGTGGGATAACTGACTCACTACTAAACAATACACTTGTATTACTCTGTGCTTATAGCTGGCACATTTATTATGATGCTATGTGAAGATGCAAGTATCTGATTATTTCATTAAGCCTTCTTGCATAGTCATATCTTCATATGTACATATTGAAATGCTCATTTCCTTTTTTCAAGATTAAAAAATTTTAATTGATACATAATTGTACAAACTTACAGGGATACATGTGATATTTCAATATATGCATACATTTAGTGGTCAAATTGAGGTAAATGGGATATCCATCACCTTTAACATTTATCATATTGCTGTGTTGGGAACATTCAAATTTCTCTCTTGTAGCTATTTAAAAATATACGGCTGGGTGTGGTAGCTCATGCCTGTAATCCCAGCACTTTGGGTGGCCAAGGCGGGTGGATCACCTGAGGTTGGGAGCTCGAGACCAGCCTGACCAACATGGAGAAACCCCGTCTCTACTGAAAATACAAAATTAGCCGGGCGTGGTGGTGTGCACCTGTAATCCCAGCTACTTGGGAGGCTGAGGCAGGATAATCGCTTGAGCCTGCCTCAAGCGAGAGGCAGAGGTTGAGTGGGCTGAGATCGCACCATTGTACTCCAGCCTAGGGAACAGAGCGAGACTCTGTCTCAAAATAAATAAATAAATAAAAATAAGTAAGATATATATAAATGTATAGATATATATAAATGTAAAGATATATATAAAAATATATATAAATGTATAGATAAATAGATACACACACACACAAAAACGTTGTTAGCTATGGTCACCCATCTGTGCTATAGGATGCTAGAATTTATTCCTCCTTTTTTTTTTTTTTTTTTTGAGATGGAGTCTCATTCTGTCACCCAGGCTGGGAGTGCAATGGGGCAATCTCGGCTCACTGCAACCTCCACCTCCTGAGTTCAAGCAATTCTCCTGCCTCAGCCTCCTGAGTAGCTGGGATTACAGGCGTGCACCACCACACCCAGCTAATTTTTGTAATTTTTAGTAGAGATGGGTTTTCGCCATGTTGGCCAGGCTGATCTTGAACTCCTGACCTCAGGTGATCCACCCACCTCGGCCTCCCAAAGTACTGGGAATACAGGTGTGAGCCACTGCACCCAGCCTATTCCTCCCTTCTAACTGTAATTTTGCATCTGTTAACCATACTCTTCCTATTCCCCCTCCCCTTACTCTTCCAAGCCTCTGGTAACCACTATATTTCCTTTATTTCTGTTTTATGATATAGGCACACCTAATTTTACTGCACTTTGCTTTTTTTTTTTTTTTTTTTTTTTTGAGACGGAGTCTCGCTCTGTCACCCAGGCTGGAGTGTTGTGGCCAGATCTCAGCTCACTGCAAGCTCCGCCTCCCGGGTTTATGCCATTCTCCTGCCTCAGCCTCCTGAGTAGCTGGGACTGCATTCACCGTGTTAGCCAGGATGATCTTGATCTCCTGACCTCATGATCCGCCCATCTTGGCCTCCCAAAGTGCTGGGATTACAGGCTTGGGCCACCGCGCTCGGCCTGCACTTTGCTTTATTGTACTTTGCAGATATTATATGACTTATTTTGTTTTGCTTTTTAGGGACGGGGTCTCACTATGTTTCTCAGGCAGCAGACATACTGTATTTTTTGCAAATTGAAGGTTTGTGGCCACACTCCATTAAGCAAGTTGATCAGTGCCATTTTTCCAACAGTGTGTACTCACTTCATGTCTCTATGTCACATTTTGGTAATTCTCATAATATTTTAAGCTTTTCAGTATTATCATAACTGCATGGTAATCTGTGACCGGTGATCTTTCATGTTACTATTGTAATTGTTTTGAGGCACCACATAAACCACTGAACTTAATCAGTAAATGTTGTGTGTGGTCTGATTGTTCCACCAACTGGCCATTCCCCCATCTCTCTTCCTCTGCTTGGACTTCCCTATTCCTTGAGACACAACGATATTGAAATTAGGCCAGTTAACACCACCACAGTGTCCCTAAGTGTTCAAGTGAAAAGAGTCACATGCCTCTCACTTTAAATCAAAAGCTAGAAATGATTAATCTTAATGAGGAAGGCATGTCAAAAGCTGAGATAGGCCAAAAGCTAGGCCCCTTGCATTACACAGCCAAATTGTGAATGCAAAAGTTATTGAAGGAAGTTAAAATTGCTACTCCGGTAAATACATGAATCATAAAGCAAAACAGCCTTATTGCTGAAATGGAGAAAGCCTGAGTGGTCCAAACAGAAGATCAAACCAGCCACAATGTTCCCATAAGCCAAAACCTAATCCAGAGCAAGGCCAATTCTTTTTTTTTCTTTTCTTTTTAATAATTTAAATTAGAGATAGGGTTTTACCATGTTGCTCAGGCTAGTCTCAAACTCCTGGGCTCAAGCGATCTGCTCACATCAGTCCCCCAAAGTGCTGGGATTACAGGCATGAGCCACCACACCCAGCCACTCTCTCCAGTTCTATGAAGACTGCGAGAGGTAAGGAAGCTAGAAAAGTTTGAAGCTGGCAGAGGATGTTTCATGAGGTTTAAGGAAAGAAGCCATCTATCTACATAGTGAAAGTACAAGGTGAAACAAGTACTCATGTAGAAGCTGCAGCAAGTTATCCAGAAGACCTAATGAAGATCATTGATGAAGATGGCTACTTTTTTTTTTTTTTTTGAGATGGAGTCTCACACTGTCGCCTGGGCTGGAGTGCAGTGGCGCAATCTCAGCTCACTGCAACCTCTGCCTCCCAGGTTCAAGTGATTCTGCTGCCTCAGCCTCCCGAGTAGCTGGGATTACAGGTCCGCCACCACACTCAGATAATTTTTTGCATTTTTGGTAGAGACGGGGATTCACCATGTTGGCCAGGCTGGTCTCAAACTCCTGACCTCATGATTCGCCCACCTCAGCCTCCCAAAGTGCTGGGATTACAGGTGTGAGCCACTGCACCCAGCTGAAGATGACTACATTAAGCAGACTTTCAATGTAGACAAACAGCCTTCTTTTGGAAGAAGATGCCATCTAGAACTTTCCTAGCTAAAGAGGAGAAATCAGTGCCTGGCTTCAAGGCATCAAAGGGCAGGCTGACTCTCTCGATAGGGCCTCACCCAGCTGGTGACCTTAAGTTGCAGCCAATGCTCATTTACCATTCTGAAAATCCTAGGGCTTTTAATCCTAAGCATTTTGCTAAATCTGATCTGCCTGTGCTCTGTAAGTAGAACAACAAAGCCTGGGTGACAGCACATCTATTTACAGCATGATTTACTGAATATTTTACGCCAACTGCTTGAGACCTACTACTCAGAAAAAAAGGATTCCTTTCAAAGTATTAGCCCTCATTGACACAACGCACCTGGTCACTCTGGAATGCTAGCGGAAATTTACATGTAAAGTCATTTTCATGCCTGCTAATATAACATACATTCTGTGGCCCATGGATCAGGGAGTAATTTTGACTTTCAACTTTCATTATTCTTATTCTTATTTTATTTATTTATTTTGAGATGGAGTCTCGTCCTGTCTCCCAGGCTAGAGTATAATGGCGTGATCTCGGTTCACTGAAATCTCTGCCTCCCAGGTTCAAGTGATTCTCCTGCCTCAGCCTCCCGAGTAGCTGGGATTACAGGTACCTGCCACCACACCTGGCTACTTTTTTTGGTTTTAGTAGAGACAGGATTTCACCATGTTGGCCAGGCTGGGCTCAAACTCCTGACCTTAGGTGATCTGCCTGGCCCAGCCTCCCAAAGTGCTGGGATTATATGTGTGAGCCATATAATCTCTTGGGAGGCTGAGGCAGGAGAATTGCTTGAACCCAGGAGGCAGAGGTTGCAGTGAGCCAAGATTCCACCATTGCACTCCAGCCTGGGCAACAGAGTGAGACTCTGTCAAAAAAAAAAGAAAAAAAAAGTAATGAAGAGAGAGAGAGAAGAAAGAAAGAGAGAGGGGGGAGGGAGAGAGAGAGGGAGGGAGGGAGGGAGGGAGGGAAGGAAGGAAGGAAGGAAGGAAGGAAGGAAGGAAGGAAGGAAAGAAAGAAAGTGGAGCCTGAAGATGTAACTGAATTTCTGCAATCTCATGATCAAACTTGAATAGATGAGGAGTTCCTTCTTATGGATGAGCAAAGAAAGTGGTGTCTTGAGATAGGATCTACTGACTACTTTTTGTCACTAAAGATTAGTTTACTTTTCTAAATTTTCTAAAAATGGAATAATAGAATATATACCCTTTTTTGTCTGGCTTTTTTTGCCCAGCATACAGGCATCCCTTGGAGATATTGCAGGTCCAGCTCCAGGCCAACACAAGAAAGCAAATTCTACCATAAAGCAATCAACAAAGGGTAAAATGTAGATCAGTAAGTGCTTAGGGATAGGATTGTATGGTGAGATTAGGAGAGATTACCACAGGGTATGAGAAAACTTTGGAGGTGATGGATATGTTCATCATCTTGGTTGTGTTAACAATTTCTCAGGTGAATAACATGTCAAAAGTTCTCAAATTGCACACTGTTAAGATGTACCATTTATTTTACGTCAACTATACTTTAAAACTGTTTTTTGAAAAAATAATGTTTTAAAAAGAAAAAAAATCAGTCCGGGAGCGGTGGCTCATGCCTGCAATCCCAGCACTTCAGCAGGCCAAGGTGGGAGAATCACTTGAAGCCAGGAATTCGAGACCAGCCTGGCCAACATGGCGAAACCCCATCTCTACTAAAAGTACAAAAATTAGCTGGGCATGGTAGCATGTGCCTGTAATCCCAGCTACTCCGGAGGCTGAGGCAGGAGAATTGCTTGAACTTGGGAGGCAGAGGTTGCAGTGAACCAAGATGATGTCACTGGCACTCCAGCCTGGGTGAGAGAGCAAGACTCCATCAAAGAAAAAAAAAACTACCCTCAGCCTGCGCGCCGCCACCGCCCTCATGCTGGGCGCCGCTCTCCGCCGCTGCGCTGTGGCCGCCACCACCTGGGCCGGCCCTCGAGGCCTGCTGCACTCCGCCCGGACCCCCGGCCCCGCCGCGGCTATCCAGTCAGTTCTCTGCTGTTCTCATGGGTCACATGAGACAGATGAGGAGTTTGATGCTCGCTGGGTAACATACTTCAACAAGCCAGATGTAGATGCCTGGGAATTGCGTAAAGGGATAAACACACTTGTTACCTATGATCTGGTTCCAGAGCCCAAAATCATTGATGCTGCTTTGCGGGCATGCAGACGGTTAAATGGTTTTGCTAGTACAGTTCGTATCCTAGAGGCTGTTAAGGACAAAGCAGGACCTCATAAGGAAATCTACCCCTATGTCATCCAGGAACTTAGACCAACTTTAAATGAACTGGGAATCTCCACTCCGGAGGAACTGGGCCTTGACAAAGTGTAAACCCCATGGATGGGCTTCCCCATGGATTTATTGACATTGCGACTTGAGTGTGAAGTTTCCTGGAAATACTGATGATAACATATTACCTTATTTGAACAAGTTTTCCTTTATTGAGTACCAAGCCATGTAATGGTAACTTGGACTTTAATAAAAGGGAAATGAGTTTGACCTGAAATTAAAAACACACACACACACACACACACACAAAAAAAAACAAAGAAAAAAAAAAAAACTCAACCAAATACACAGTCTTTGTTTAGATCCTGTTTTGAATCATTTATGACAAGACACTTGACACCTGGGGCATATTTGAATCGTGACTGGATATTAGATTCTGTTAAGAAATTATTACTATTTGTTGGTGTGAGAATGGTATTGCAATGTTAAAAAATGTCTGTCTTAGTCCATTTGGACTGCTATAACTCAATACCATAGACTGAGTATAAACAACAAAAACGTGTTTTTCATGGTTCCGAATGCTGAAAGCCAAAAGCAAAGGCACTGGCAGATTCAGTGTCTCATGAGAGTCCCGGTCCATTTCCTGATTCATAAAAGGTACCTTCTCGGCCGGGTGCGGTGGCTCACACCTGTAATCCCAGCACTTTGGGAGGCTGAGGCGGGCAGATCACATGGTCAGGAGATCGAGACCATCCTGGCTAACAGGTGAAACCTCGTCTCTACTAAAAATACGTAAAAAAATTAGCCAGGCGTGGTGGCGGGCGCCTGTAGTCTCAGCTACTCGGGAGGCTGAGATGGAAAAATGGCGTGAACCCGGGAGGCGGAGCTTGCAGTGAGCTGAGATTGAGCCACTGTGCTCCAGCCTGGGCGACAGAGGGAGACTCCGTCTCAAAAAATAATAATAAGTAAATAAATAAATAAAAATAAAATAAAAAATAAACTCCCTTTCATATGTACATCTATCCTATTAGTTCTTTCCCTCTAGAGAACCCTGACTAATACATACCATCACATTGGTGATTAGATTTCTTTTTTCTTTTTTTTGACAGAGGATCTTGCTCTGTACTCCAGCTGGAGAGCAGTGGCATGATTACTGTTCCCTGCAGCCTCAAACTCCCGGACTCAAGCGATCCCCCAGCCTCAGCCTCCCAAAGTGCTGGGATTACAGGTGCACACCATTGCGCTCGGCTGATTAGGCTTCAAGATATGAATTTTTGGGGGGACACAAACATTCAGACCATAGCAGTAGCTCTTACAAATACAGACTGAAGTATTTAATGATGAAATTCTAAGATATCTGGGATTTGCCAAGTTTGGGGAAATGATGGATATGGATGAAACAAGATTGGCCAAATATTACTAATACAGGATTTAAATGGTGGTTACATGGGGTTTGTTAGAGTATTGTCTTTATTTATGTGTATGTTGAGATTCACATAATAACATTTTGTTTTATGGGGTTTTTTTTGTTTTGTTTTGTTTTGTTTTATGGTTTCTTTGTTTTGTTTGGTTTGGTTTTTGAGACAGAGTTCTGCTCCTTTTGCCCAGGCTGGAGTGCAGTGACGCAATCTCGGCTCACTGCAACCTCCACCTCCCAGGTGCAAGCGATTCTCTGGCCTCAGCCTCCTGAGTAGCTGGGATTACAGGCACCCACTACCATGCCTGGCTTACTTTTTTTATTTTTAGTGGGGATGGGGTTTCACCATGTTGGCCAGGCTGGTCTCAAACTCCTGACCTCAAGTGATCCACCCGCCTCAGCTCCCAAACTGCTGGGATTACAGGTGTGAGCCACTGTGCCCAGCCGTTTTTTAGTTTTTTTTTTAAAAGGAGGTTTATTCTAGTCATGCTCAGAAACCGTGTACTAGACTAAATGACTTCTAACCTTTCCATCTGAGAAAACATACCTTTTCTATTGGGTGATGATTTCTATTATTAACCACCTGCTTCTCACTAGAAACAAAAAATTGAAGTTTGAAGGACACACAGGGTTTTTTTTTTTTTCCAATTACTCATAAACATTTATGCTGATATACTGTTGGGATCAGTATTTATTTGTTTGTTTATTTTTTGAGGCAGTGTCTCTGTTACTCAGGCTGTGGCACAGTGATGCAATCACAGCTCACTGCAGCCTTGACCTCCCAGGCTCAAGCAATCCTAGCACCTCATCCTCCTGAATAGCTGGGATTACAGGTGCACAACATCATACCAGGCTAACTTTTTTTACTTTTTATAGAGATGGGGGGGTCTCGCTTTGTTGCCCAGGCTGGTCTTGAACTCCTGGGCTCAAGCAGTCCTCCCGCCTCAGCCTCCCAAAGTGCTGAGATTACAGGCATGAGCCACCTCACCCAGAAAGAATAATTACTTTAAAAATGAAAGAGAGCCTTGCCTATGGAGGGGTGACCCAGCTCAGGTTGGAAATGGAGCAGGTCAAAACTCCCATGCTGATCAGCGGTGGGATTGCACCTGTGAATAAATGATGCATTCCAGCCCAGGCAATATAGCAACGCTCCATTTTTTTTTTTTTTTTTTTTTTTTTTTTTGAGAAATGGTCTTGCTTTTTCACCCAGGCTGGAGTGCAGTGGTGCAATTACAGCTCACTGCAACTTCGACATCCCCGGCTCAAGCGATCCTCCCATTTCACCCTCCCCAGTAGCTGGAACTGCAGGCGCACAGCACCACACCCAGCTAATTTTTTCATTTTTTATAGAGACAAGGTCTCACTATGTTATGTAGGCTGGTCTTGAACTCCTAGGCTCAAACCATCCTCCCACTTTGGCCTCCCAAGTTGTTGGGATTACAGGTGTGAGCCACCACACCCAGACCCATCTCACATTTAAAAAAGAAAAAAAAAAAGCCAGTGGTATCTGCTATTTTATTTTATTTTATTTTATTTTATTTATTTATTTTTTTTTTTTTTTGAGACGGAGTTTCGCTCTGTCACCCAGGCTGGAGTGCTGTGGCCGGATCTCAGCTCACTGCAAGCTCCGCCTCCCGGGTTTACGCCATTCTCCTGCCTCAGCCTCCCCACTAGCTGGGACTACAGGCACCCGCCACCTCGCCCGGCTAGTTTTTTGTAGTTTTTAGTAGAGACGGGGTTTCACCGTGTTAGCCAGGATGGTCTCGATCTCCTGACCTCGTGATCCGCCCGTCTCGGCCTCCCAAAGTGCTGGGATTACAGGCTTGAGCCACCGCGCCCGGCGGTATCTGCTATTTTAAAACTTCTTTCTTCTTATCTCACCCAAAATATCTCACAGAAATACCCTGCCACTAAAGAGAGAACATGTTATCATCACTGTGAAACTCAAATAAAGTGAATTACATTTTCTTTTGATTGGGGAAGAGAAAAGTTACTCTGATCTTTCCTAACCAGATACAATTTTCTAAATAAAAAACTGAGCCAAACTGGAAACTAACTGTAGGAGCAAATTATCTATGGGTTAAATAATTATGACAATATTATTTTCAAAAAGTTAAAAATATGGCTCACAAATAAGAACGAACACATGTCAAAGATGTTTTCTCAACTCATCAATGAAAGAATAAACAATAAAGCCAGTTCAATGGGTATTTGACAAAATGAGTATTTCACTAAAAAAGGGAAATTTTAGGCTGGGCTCAGTGGCTCATACCTGTAATCCCAGCACTTAGAGAGCCAAGGTGGGCAGATCACAAGGTCAAAAGATCGAGACCATCCTGGCCAACATGGCGAAACCCCATCTCTACTAAAAATACAAAAATTAACTGAGTGTGGTGGCACACGCCTGTAGTCCCAGCTACTTGTGAGGGTGAGGCAGGAGAATTGCTTGAACCTGGTGGGTGGGAGTTGCAGTGAGCCGAGATTACGCCATTGCACTCCAGCCTAACAACAGAACGAGACTCCATCTCAAAAAAAAAAGGTGGGGGGGGACATTTTAAGTAAGATTCTTTATCTTTCTTTTTTTTCTTCTTCTGATGAAACAGGGTCTCATCCTTTTGCCCAGGCTGGAGTGCTGTGGTGCAATCTTGGGTCACTGCAGCCTTGACATCTCAGGCTCAAGCGATCCTCCCATCTCAGCCTTCCGAGTAGCTGGGGCTACAGGCGTGCACCACCACACCCGACTAATTTTTTTTTTTTAATGTAGAGATGGTGTTTCACTATGTTGGCCAGTCTGGTCTCAAATTCCTGGCCTCTAGTGATCCACCCGCCTAGGCCTCTGAAAGTGCTGGGACTACAGGTGTGAGCCACTGCACCCAGCCTCATTATTATTTCTTGCAGCTGAATGTAAAACTATAAAATCTCAAAATTAAAAGTTTAAGTATTATTATTATTTTTTTGAGACAGAATCTTGCTCTGTCACCCAGGCTGAAGTGCAGAGTGACAAGATCTTGGCTCACTGTAACCTCGGCCTCCCAGGTTCAAGCAATTCTCCTGCCTCAGCCTCCCAAGTAGGTGGGATTACAGGCGCATGACACCATGCTGGGCTAATTTTTAGAGATGGGGTTTCACCGTGTTGGCCAGGCTGGTCTTGAACTCCTGACCTCGTGATCCTCCCGCCTCGGCCTCCCAAAGTGCTGGGATTACAGGCATGAGCCACTGCGTCCGGCCAATTAATTTTTTTTTTTTTGAAATGGAGTCTTGCTCTGTCACTCAGGCTGGAGGGCAGTGGTGCGATCTCAGCTCACTACAACCTGTGCCTCCCAGGTTTAAGCTATTCTCTTGCCTCAGCTTCCTGTGTAGCTGGGACTACAGGCACCTGCCACCATGTCCAGCTAATTTTTGAATATTTAGTATAGACAAGGTTTTGCCATGTTGGCCAGGCTGGTCTTGAACTCCTGACCTCAGGTGATCCTCCTGCCTCAGCCTCCCAAAGTGCTTGGATTACAGGCATCAGCCACTGCGCCTGGCCCAAAGGTTTGATTTAAGAAAATAGACTGTTGGCGGGGCCTGGTGGCTCACGCCTATAATCCCGGCACTTTGGGAGGTTGAGGCTGGTGAATCACCTGAGGTCAGGAGTTCGAGACCAGCCTGGCCAACATGGTGAAACCCTGTCTCTACTAAAAATACAAAACATTAGCCAGGCTTTGTGGCAGGTGCCTGTAATCCCAGCTACTTGGGAGGCTGAGGCAGGAGAATCGCTTGCACCTGGGAGGTGGAGGTTGCCATGAGCTGAGATCGCACCATTGCACTCCAGCCTGGGCAACAAGAGTGAAACTCCATCTTAAAAACAAAAAACAAAAACAAAACAAAACAACAACAACAAAAAACAGATTGTTCAGTTACAGAAAAAAGTGGTTAATATATGACAATAAACTTTGGTATTATACTTCTACCAGACAAAAATTATTTTTACCTCTATTGGACAAAAATCTACAATTTTACATGTACTTCAAAATCTAGATATTTAATCAATAATGATGAGTCAAAGAAAGGGACTTTCCCCAGGACGGGGTCAGCAAACTGTAGACCAAAGGCCAATCTCAGTCACTGGCCTGTTCTGGCATAGCCTAAGTTAAGAATGGTTCTTACATTTTTCAGGATTGCGAAAAACACAAACAAACCTGCCTCTTTACAAAAAAAGTTTGCTGATTCATAGATCTTGGATATGGACATCAATTTTTTTTTTGTTTTGTTTTTTTTTTTTTTTGTTTTTGGCTGGGTGAGGTGTCTCACACCTGTA